>NC_134070.1:639293-701406 GCF_965140245.1 Athene noctua
CCAGTTCCCCCCAGACCCCACCCCCCAGACCCCCCAGTCCCCCTCAGTTCCCCCCCAGTTCCGCACCCAGACCCCCCCAGTTCCCCCCCAATCCCCCCAGTCCCCCCAGTCCCCCAGTTCCCCCCAGACCCCCCAGTCCCCCCAGACCCCCAGTTCCCCCCCAATCCCCCCAGTTCCCCCCAGTTCCCCCCAGTTCCCCCCCAGACCCCCCCGTCCCCCCCAGACACCCCCCAGTTCCCCCCAGTCCCCCCAGACCCCCCCAGTTCCCCCAGACCCCCCCAGTTCCCCCCCCAATCCCCCCAGACCCCCCAGTCCCCCCCAGACCCCCCCAGTTCCCCAGTCCCCCCCAGACCCCCCAGTTCCCCCCCAATCCCCCAGTTCCCCCCAGTTCCCCCCCAGTTCCCCCCCACCAGTCCCCCCCAGACCCCCCAGTTCCCCCCAGTCCCCCCCAGACCCCCCCCGTGTCCCCCCCGAGCCGTCTGGGGGGGGCAGGCCCCGCCGGGTGCCGTCACCCCGTTAATCGGCGCCTTCCGGGGGGGGGGACCCCGCGTCCAGGGCCCCGCCCGGCCCCGGGGCCCAGCGGCGGCCGCACCCACCCCGCCCCCAGCGCGGGCGACGCCCTGACCCCGATCCCGGGGCGGAGGGGACGGCGCTGACCTCTGACCCCTGACCCCTGACCCCTTGCGGGGGGAACCTGGGGATTGGGGTGACGCCCTGACCCCCACCCATAAAGGGAATGGGGGTGTCTGGGTGACCCCTGACCCCCCTGAGGTGACCCCTGACCCCTCCTGGGTGACCCCTGACCCCCCAGATGACCTCTGACTCTGACACCCTCCCAGATGACCCCTGACCCCTCCCTTTAAGGGCACATGGGTGTCTAGGTGACCCCTGACCCCCTCTTAAAGGTCACCTGGGTGTCTCGGTGACCCCAGACCCTCCCAGATGACCCTGACCCCTCAGGGGTGACCTCTGACATCCCCAGATGACCCCTGACCCCCTGGGGTGACCCCTGACCCCCCAGATGACCCCTGACCCCTCAGGGGTGACCTCTGACATCCCCAGATGACCCCTGACCCCCTGGGGTGACCCCTGACCCCCCAGATGACCCCTGACCCCTCAGGGGTGACCTCTGACATCCCCAGATGACCCCTGACCCCCACCCTTAAAGGGCACCTGGGTGTCTCGATGACCCCTGACCCTCCCATATACCCCTGAGCCCCCCCTGGGGTGACCTCTGACCCCCCAAATGACCCTTTACCCCCTGGGGTGACCCCTGACCCCACCTTTAAAGGTCACCTGGCCGTCTCAGTGACCTCTGACCCTTCCAGATGACCCCTGACCCCCCTGGGGTGACCGCTAACCCCTCAAGTGTGACCCCTGACCCCCCCAGATGAACCCTGACCCCCCCTGGAGTGACCCCTGACCCCTCAAGTCTGACCCCTGACACTGGAGATGACCCCTGACCCCTCTGGGGTGACCCCTGACCTTCCCAGATGACCCTTGACCTCCCCAGGTGACCCCTGACCCCTCAGGGGTGACCCGTGACCCCCTCTGGGCTGACCCCTGACCTCCCCGATGACCCCTGACCCCCCAGATGACCCCTGACCCCTCAGGGATGACCCCTGACCCCTCCTGAACACCCCTGACCCCTCAGGGGTGACCTCTGACCCCCCCAGATGTCCCGTGACCCCCCCTGGGATGACCCCTGACCTCCCAGATGACCCCTGACTCCTCAGGCATGACCCCTGACCCCCTGGAGTGACCCCTGAACCCCCAGATGACCCCTGACCCCTCAGGGGTGACCCCTGACCCCCCTGGGGTGACCCCTGACCTCCCAGATGACCCCTGACCCCTCAGAGGTGACCCCTGACCCCCTGGAGTGACCCCTGAACTCCCAGATGACCCCTGACCCCCCCAGATGACCCCTGACCCCTGAGGGGTGACCCCTGACCCCCCCAGGCGTCCGGGCGGCCCCGGCCAAGCGGGCCAATCCCGTGACTCAGAGGTTTTAGTGCGGGTGGGGCCCGGCCCCGCCCCCCGGCCCCTCCCCGGCCTGCCCCACCCCCCTGCGGACACTATTTAAGGCCCTTCCCAGTGTCCCCAGTGTTCCCAGTAGCCCCAGTGGCCCCGATGTCCCCGGCCATGGCCGGGCCCCAGCTGCCATCGGCCCTCGGGCTCCTGCTGCTCTGCCTGTGCCTCCCAGGTGGGACTGGGGTATACTGGGAGGGACTGGGATGGAGGTGGGGATGGACAGTGGGTTCCCCTTCCCACCCTGGGGGCTGGGGTGGGGACTGGGGTATACTGGGAGGGACTGGGATGGAGGTGGGGATGGACAGTGGGTTCCCCTTCCCACCCTGGGGGCTGGGGTGGGGACTGGGGTATACTGGGAGGGACTGGGATGGAGGTGGGGATGGAGAGTGGGTTCCCCTTCCCACCCTGGGGACTGGGATGGACTGGGAGAAACTGGAGGGGACTGGAAGGCACTGGGGAGACTGGGATGGAGACTGGGGGACTGGGATGGGGACCGCAAGGACTGAGAGGGGAACTGGAAGGGGCTGGGGGGACTGGGATGGAAACTGGAGGGACTGGGAGAGAGACTGGTGGACTGGGAGAGAGACTGGGATGGTCTGGGGTTAAATGGGAGGGACTGGGATGGGAACTGGGAGAGACATGGGATCGTTTTGGAGGGGGGGGGGTACTGGGATGGACTGGGGTAGATTGGGATAGACTGGGACAGACTGAGATGGACTGGGGTGGATTAGGATGAACTGGGGTGGACTGGGACGGACTGGGATGGACTGGGAGAGACTGGCATGGACTGGGATAGAACTGGGATGGATTAGGATGGACTGGGACAGACTGGGATGGACTTGGATGAACTGGGATGGACTGGGATGGACTGGGACGAACTGGGATGGACTGGGATGGATTAGGATGGACTGGGATGGACTGGGATGGATTGGGATGGACTGGGACAAACTGGGATGAACTGGGATGGATTAGGATGGACTGGGATGGATTGGGATGGACTGGGACGAACTGGGAAGGACTGGGATGGACTGGGATGGATTAGGATGGACTGGGATGGATTGGGATGGACTGGGATGGACTGGGATGGACTGGATGGACTGGGATGGACTGGGGTGGACTGGGACAGACTGGGATGGACTGGGATAGATTGGGAGGGAGTGGGATGGACTGGGACAGACTGGGATAGACTGGGATGTACTGGGACGGACTGGGATAGATTGGGAGGGACTGGGATGGACGGATAGACTGGGATGGACTGGGATAGATTGAGATGGATTAGGATGGACTGGGGTGGACTGGGAGGGACTGGGAAGGACTGGGATGGATTCGGATGGACTGGATTGAACTGGGATGGGTTGGGACAGACTGGGCCGGACTGGGCACTGCTGACCCCGCCCCTTTTTGTCCCAGACTCCTCCGGTCGCTGCGACTCCGGGTCCCGCTTGGTCCCGCTGACGGCCGGGGTGGATCCCTGCAAGGATCCCGTCGGATTCCTCAGCCCCCAGCTGGGCGGGGACGCCGCCGGAGCCTCCGGGGGCGGGGCGGGGTCCTCCGGAAAACCGGGATCCTACGGGGGCGGATCGGGATCTTACGGCAATTCCGGATCCTACGGGGGCGGATCGGGATCCTACGGAAAACCGGGATCCTACGGGGGCGGATCGGGATCTTACGGCAATTCCGGATCCTACGGGGGCGGATCGGGATCCTCCGGAAAACCGGGATCCTACGGGGGCGGATCGGGATCTTACAGCAATTCCGGATCCTACGGGGGCGGATCGGGATCCTACGGAAAACCGGGATCCTACGGGGGCGGATCGGGATCTTACGGCAATTCCGGATCCTACGGAGGCGGATCGGGATCCTACGGAAAACCGGGATCCTACGGAGGCGGATCGGGATCTTACGGCAATTCCGGATCCTACGGGGGCGGATCGGGGTCCTCCGGAAAACCGGGATCCTACGGGGGCGGATCGGGATCTTACGGCAATTCCGGATCCTACGGGGGCGGATCGGGATCCTACGGAAAACCGGGATCCTACGGAGGCGGATCGGGATCTTACGGCAATTCCGGATCCTACGGAGGCGGATCGGGATCCTACGGAAAACCGGGATCCTACGGGGGCGGATCGGGATCTTACGGCAATTCCGGATCCTACGGGGGCGGATCGGGATCCTATGGAAAACCGGGATCCTACGGAGGCGGATCGGGATCTTACGGCAATTCCGGATCCTACGGGGGCGGATCGGGATCCTCCAGCGGCTCAGGGGTATCCCAGGGCAGCGGAAGCTCGTCGGGATCTTACGTGTCACCAGAATCCTCCGGGAGCAGCCCGGGATCCTACGGGAGCAGACCGGGATCCCACGGGGACGGTTCGGGATCCTTTGTGTCGCCGGGATCCGGTGGGCCGCCGGGATCCTACGGACTGCGGCCTGACGGGATTGGATACGGATTGGGGAGACCCAGCTCCTACGGGGGATCTAGTTCGGGATCCTACGGAAGTGGAGCCGGAGCGGGAAGACCCGGATCCCAAGGAGGGATCGGATCCGGATCAGGCAGACCCGGATCCCAAGGAGGGATCGGATCCGGATCGGGCAGACCCGGCTCATCTCAAGGAGGATCCAGTTTGGGATCCTCCGGGACTGGATCGGGATCAGGGAGACCCGGATCCCAAGGAGGAGGATCCGGATCCTACGGAGGGGGTTCTGGGTCCTACGGAGGCGGATCCGGATCCTACGGAGGATCCAGTTCGGGATCAGGCAGACCCGGATCTCCCGGCGGGAGCGGCTCCGGATCGGGCAGACCCGGATCCCAGGGCGGATCCTCCGGGGGATCGGGCTCCTCCGGGGGGGCCAGCTCGGGATCCTACGGGCTCCCTGAGTCCTACGGGGGCGGGGCGGGATCCTACGGGGAACCGGGATCCTACGGGGGCGGGGCGGGGTCCCAGGGGGGCGGATCGGGGTCCTATGGGGGGGGACCAGGATCCTACGGGGGCGGATTGGGATCCCAGGGGGGCGGATCGGGGTCTTATGGGGGCGGATCGGGGTCCTATGGAAAACCGGGATCGTACGGAGGCGGATCGGGATCTTACGGGGGCGGATCGGGGTCTTATGGTGGATCGGGATCCCAGGGGGGCGGATCGGGGTCCTATGGGGGGGGACCAGGATCCTACGGGGGCGGATCGGGGTCCCAGGGGGGCGGATCGGGGTCTTACGGGGGCGGATCGGGGTCTTACGGAAAACCGGGATCCTACGGGGGCGGATCGGGATCTTATGGCGGATCGGGATCTTACGGGGGCGGGGCGGGATCCCAAGGGGGCGGATCGGGGTCCTATGGGGGGGGACCAGGATCCTACGGGGGCGGATCGGGGTCCCAGGGGGGCAGATTGGGATCCTACGGGGGCGGATCGGGGTCCTACGGAAAACCGGGATCCCAGGGGGGCGGATCGGGATCCTACGGGGGCGGATCGGGATCCTACGGCGGATCGGGGTCCCAGGGGGGCGGATCGGGGTCCCAGGGGGGCGGATCGGGGTCCTCCGGGGGGTCGTTCCCCCAGGGGGGGGCCCAGCGCCCCGGGTACAAGAACCCGGGGCTCCCCTTCATCCCGGGGCTGCGGGACCCCGCCCGGATCGGGGGTCACATCCCGGTGCGCCGGGGCCCCTCCCCGGGATCCGCCCCGGGATCCGCCCCGGGATCCGGCTCCAGGGCGGGGCCCGACAGCGCAGCCGGCCAATCGCCGTCCGCCTGCGGAGGGTGTGACAAATAGGGGCGGGTCCGGAGGTCTTTGGGCGGGGCCGGGGAGGATCCGGGGGGTCCACCCCCCCTGGATCCCGTGTCCCCAATAAAGCGATTGGATCCCGGCACCGGCCTCGTTTCCCGGCCCCACACGTGGCCCCGCCCACGCCCGCGCGCGCGGCCCGGCACTGGTTGAACTGGTGGGGCTGGTCCCTGCCCACACCTGGCGGATGGGGACAACTGGGACGGGGTGGGGACACTGGGGACATCTGTGGGGTGGGGTTGGGAACATCAGGGACCAGTATGAGCCCCAGAGAGACCAGTATGAGCCCCACATGGACCAGTAAGGCCCCAAAGGGACCAGTATGAGTCCCAAAGGGACCAGTATGAGCCCCAGAGAGACCAGTATGAGCCCCACATGGACCAGTATGAGTCCCAAAGAGACCAGTATGGCCCCAAAGGGACCAGTATGAGCCCCAGAGAGACCAGTATGAGCCCCACATGGACCAGTATGAGTCCCAAGGGGACCAGTATGAGTCCCAAAGAGACCAGTATGGCCCCAAAGGGACCAGTACGAGCCCCAGAGAGACCAGTATGCGCCTCACATGGACCAGTACGAGCCCCAAAGAGACCAGTATGAGCCCCAAAGGGACCAGTATGAGCCCCAGAGAGACCAGTATGCGCCTCACATGGACCAGTACGAGCCCCAAAGAGACCAGTATGAGCCCCAAAGGGACCAGTATGAGCCCCAGAGAGACCAGTATGAGCCCCACATGGACCAGTATGAGTCCCAGAGAGACCAGTATGAGCCCCAAGGGGACCAGTATGAGTCCCAAAGAGACCAGTATGAGCCCCACATGGACCAGTACGAGCCCCAGAGAGACCAGTATGAGCCCCACATGGACCAGTACGAGCCCCAGAGAGACCAGTATGCGCCCCACATGGACCAGTACAAGCCCCAAAGAGACCAGTATGAGCCCCAAAGGGACCAGTATGGCCCCAAAGGGACCAGTACGAGCCCCAGAGAGACCAGTATGCGCCCCATATGGACCAGTACGAGCCCCAAAGAGACCAGTATGAGCCCCACATGGACCAGTATGAGCCCCAGAGAGACCAGTATGAGCCCCAAGGGGACCAGTATGAGTCCCAAAGAGACCAGTATGGCCCCAAAGGGACCAGTACGAGCCCCAGAGAGACCAGTATGGCCCCACATGGACCAGTACGAGCCCCAAAGAGACCAGTATGGCCCCAAAGGGACCAGTATGAGTCCCAGAGAGACCAGTATGAGCCCCAAGGGGACCAGTATGGCCTCATATGGACCAGTATGAGTCCCAAATGGACCAGTACAAGCCCCGAAGAGACCAGTCTGGCCCCATACAGACCAGTTTACCCCCAGGAGGGGCCCTGGGAACAGCCCCGTCCCCCTTGGCGGGGGGGGGCAGCTCCAGTCTCGGGGTGTGTCCATGTCCCCCCCCCCGGGGGCGGCCACACCCAGGCGGGGTCCAAAAATCCCCACCCACCCCAGTCTATGGGTCAGGGCTATGGGTCAGCACTATGGGTCGGGTCTATGGGTCGGGTCTATGGGTCAGGGCTATGGGTCAGCACTATGGGTCGGGTCTATGGGTCGGGTCTATGGGTCAGGGCTATGGGTCAGGGCTATGGGTCAGCACTATGGGTTGGGTCTATGGGTCCGGGCTATGGGTCGGGTCTATGGGGGTCAGGGCTATGGGTCAGGGCTATGGGTCAGGTCTATGGGTCCGGGCTATGGGTCGGGTCTATGGGGGTCAGGGCTATGGGTCAGGGCTATGGGTCGGGTCTATGGGTCCGGGCTATGGGTCGGGTCTATGGGGGTCAGGGCTATGGGTCAGGTCTATGGGTCAGGTCTATGGGTCGGGTCTATGGGGGTCAGGGTTATGGGTCGGGTCTATGGGGGTCAGGGCTATGGGTCAGGGCTATGGGTCGGGTCTATGGGTCCGAGCTATGGGTCTGTGGGCCCGGTGGCCGGTGCCGCAGAGCATGATGGGAGCCCTGAGTCACGGGCAGCTGCCGCGTCCCCCCCGACCGTCCGGGTCAGCCGGTCCCTGCGGGCTCCCCTCCCCCACCCCGCCCCGCCCGCGGTGTCGGTAAAAGCCGGGGGGCCCCTCCCAGTGCTCCCAGTGCTCCCAGTGCTCCCAGTGCTCCCAGTGCTCCCAGTGCTGCACTGGAGTCGGCTCCCATCGCTGACAGGTAGGGCCCCCCCCCAATGGCTGGGGGTCACTGGGGTCACTGGGGGGTGTTGGGGGGCAGGGACTGGCCCTGGACACCCGGGGGCCCTTATCTGGGGGGGACTGGGGGAAACTGGGAGGCACTGGGAGGCACTGGGAGGGAGGGGTGGGCTCTGGAGTCCTGGGTGCCCTTATCTGGGGGGAACTGGGGGGCCACTGGGGGGAACTGGGAGACACTGGGAGGCACTGGGAGGGCTGGGTGGGCTCTGGAGTCCTGGGTCTCCTTATTTGGGGGGAACTGGGAGACACTGGGAGGAACTGGGAAGGCGGGGTGGGCTCTGGAGTCCTGGGTGCCCTTATCTGGGGGGAACTGGGGGAAACTGGGAGGCACTGGGAGGCACTGGGAGGGCTGGGTGGGCTCTGGAGTCCTGGGTGCCCTTATCTGGGGGGAACTGGGGGGGCACTGGGGGGAACTGGGAGGAACTGGGAGGAACTGGGAGGGAGACACTGGGAGGCACTGGGAGGAACTGGGAGGGAGACACTGGGGGGAACTGGGAGACACTGGGAGGCACTGGGGAAATGGGGGGGGGGTCAGCGCGTCCCCCCCTGACCCCTCTCCCCCCTCCCCCCCAGCATGGCCGGTCGCCGCCCCCCAGGCCCCGCCCCCCCGGCCCCGCCCCCCGCCGAGCCCCGCCGCCCCCCCCGGCCCGACGACCCCGCCCCCCCGGCCCCCGAGATCCCGGTGGCCCCGTGGCCCCCCCTGCCCCAGTGGGACGGGGACGGGGACGGGGACAAGGACAAGCCACCGCGGGGGACAGCGGGGACGCCGCGCAGACGCTGACCCACACCGGGGGGGGGACACCGGCCCCACGGAGCCACCATCACCTCGGCCCCATGGATGTCCCCTGGGTGTCCCCGAGAGGAGCCACCATCACCTCAGCCCCACAGATGTCCCCTGGGTGTCCCCAAGAAGAGCCACCGGCGTCCTGGCCCCATAGATGTCCCCTGGGTGTCCCCAAGAGGAGCCACCGGCGTCTCGGCCCCACAGATGTCCCCTCGGTGTCCCCAAGAGGAGCCACCGGCATCCTGGCCCCATAGATGTCCCCTGGGTGTCCCCGAGAAGAGACACCGGCGTCCCGGCCCCACAGATGTCCCCTGGGTGTCCCCAAGAGGAGCCACCGGCGTCCCGGCCCCATAGATGTCCCCTGGGTGTCCCCAAGAGGAGCCACCGGCGTCCCGGCCCCATAGATGTCCCCTGGGTGTCCCCAAGAGGAGCCACCGGCGTCCCGGCCCCACAGATGTCCCCTGGGTGTCCCCAAGAGGAGCCACCGGCGTCTCGGCCCCACAGATGTCCCCTCGGTGTCCCCAAGAGGAGCCACCAGCGTCTCGGCCCCACAGATGTCCCCTGGGTGTCCCCAAGAGGAGCCACCGGCGTCTCGGCCCCACAGATGTCCCCTGGGTGTCCCCAAGAGGAGCCACCGGCGTCCCGGCCCCACAGATGTCCCCTGGATGTCCCCAATTAAAGGCTCACGTGTCCCCACTCTTGGTGTCACCACGGGAGGGCGGGACCCCTGTGAGGGGACACCCGGGCTGTCCCCGTGTCCCCGTGTCCCCCTCCCCGCCCCTGAGGGGCCCCGAGGTCAGACGAGGGACGGGGACGGGGACGGGGACAATGCTGCTTCCACCTTTAATGGGGACACTGGGATGGGGACACGGGGACAATCAGGACAGGATGGGGACAGGAGGGGGACACGGGGACAGGATGGGGACAGGGGGACAGGAGGGGGACAGGGGGACACTGGGATGGGGACACGGCGACGGGGGGGACATGGGGAGAGGAGGGGGACAATCAGGACAGGATGGGGACACGGGGGGGACATGGGGACAGGATGGGGACACTGGGACAGGTTGGGGACACTGGGAAGGGGACACAGGTACTGGAGGGGGACACGGGGATCAGAGGGGGACACGGGGACAGGATGGGGACACTGGGAAGGGGACACGGGGACAGGTTGGGGACAGGGGAACAGGAGGGGGACAGGGGGACACTGGGATGGGGACACGGGGACAGGTTGGGGACAGGGGAACAGGAGGGGGACAGGGGGACACTGGGAAGGGGACACGGGGACAGGTTGGGGACAGGGGACCAGGAGGGGGACATGGGGACAGGAGGGGGACACTGGGAAGGGGAGATGGGGACACTGGGATGGTGACACAGGGACAGGTTGGGGACTCGGGGACAGGTTGGGGACACGGGGACATGTTGGGGACACTGGGATGGGGACACGGTGACAGCGACACGGCGACAGGACGTCCCCCGGCGCTACGGCACCTCCCACGGTTCCTCCGAGTGTCCCCAACCTGGCGAGGGGACAGAGTGAGGTGACAGAGCCCCGGGTGTCCCCCCCCGTGTCCCCAAAGTCCCTTGTCACCCCCCACGTCCCCGTACCGCGGATCTCGCTGTCCCCGATGTCCCTGGACCCGTCCTGGCTCCCGATGTCCCCAACGTCCCCAAGGTCGGAGCTGGGGCTCTCGCCCGAGGTCCCCAGCCACCCCCGGGGCAGGGGACGTCCCTGGGGACGCGTCCCCTGGCCCAGGGGACGTTGGGACAATCCTTGGGGACGTGGCCCAGGTCCTTGGGGACGTGTCACAACCTCATGGGGACGCGTCCCCAGTCCTTGGGGACATCCCCCCGGTCCTTGGGGACATCCCGGCGGTCCTTGGGGACGTTGAACTTGTCCCTGAGGCCACCACCCTGGTCCTTGGGGACGCGTCCCCAATCCTTGGGGACATCCCACTGGTCCTTGGGGACATCCCGGCGGTCCTTGGGGACGTGTCCCCAATCCTTGGGGACACCCCTCAGGTCCCCTCTCCCGTGTCCCCGCACCCCGAAGCCACGTCCCTGCTCCTCGGGGACATTTCTCGGGTCCTCGCGGTGGCATCTCCAATCCAGGGGGTGACCCCGATGTCCCCAAGTCCGGGGGTGGCCTTGGGGACACCGTTGTCCCCAAGGGGCCGTCGGGGAGGAGGTGAAGGACCCGGAGCAGCGAGGCCACTGCTTGTCCCCAAGGCTGCTCGGGGACAGGGATGGGCTCGGCGGGTCCTGGGGGAGGTGACACGGGGAGGTGACACCGGGAGGTGACACCGGGAGGTGACACGGGCAGGGACGGGTCCCCTGGCCCCACGGACCCCCTGCCCTGGTGGCCTTGTGGCCTCCTCTTGTCCCTTTGTGTCCCTCCATGTCACGTCTCCAGTTGTCCCCCACCCTGTCCCTGTGTCCCCTCGCTGTCCCCTCGTGTCCCCCATGTCCCCCATGTCCCCAACGTCCCCCCTGTCCCCCCCATGTCCCCCATGTCCCCCCTGTCCCCCCATGTCCCCCCTCTCCCCCCATGTCCCCCCCTGTCCCCAGTGTCCCCCCCTGTCCCCAGTGTCCCCAATTTCCCCCCTGTCCCCCCAATGTCCCCCAGTGACCCCCCGTGTCCCCCCGTGTCCCCCCTGTCCCCAGTGTCCCCTCGTGTCCCCTCATGTCCCCCCCGTCCCCAGCGTCCCCAATGTCCCCATGTCCCCCCAATGTCCCCCGTGTCCCCCCCTGTCCCCTCGTGTCCCCCCCGATGTCCCCCCGTGTCTCCTCACCCCCCGCCAGCAGCAGTGTCCCCAGGGCCACCACGAGTGTCCCTGTCACCCCCATGGCGCTGCCTGACACCCCCTTCCCCCCCCCGGGTGTCCCCACTTATAGCCGCGGGGACAGGGACGTCCCCTGGGTGGGGACACGGCAGGCGGCCGCGCCCCGAGGTGGGGACATGGGACACGAGTGTCCCCGCGCCCTCCCTGGGATGGGTGACAACGGCCGGTCCCCACGTCCCCAAGTGTCCCCAACGTCCCCAGTGTCTCCCAGTCCTCCCAGTGCCTCCTCGGTGTCCCCAACACCCCGATGTCCCCAAACGCTCCCCGGTGTCCCCAAATTCCCCGCGATGTCCCCAAATGTCCCCAATATCCCCAGTGTCCCCAAACCCTCTCTGGTGTCCCCAGTGTCTCCAAACTCCCCCATGTCCCCAATCCCAATGTCCCCAACCCCTCCCCACTGTCCCCAAGTGTCCCCAATATCCCCATTGTCCCCAAACCGTCTCTGGTGTCCCCAGTGTCCCCAAGTGTCCCCAATATCCCCAGTGTCCCCAACCCCAATGTCCCCAACCCCTCCCCAGTGTCCCAAATGTCCCCAAACTCATTGTCCCCAAGTGTCCTCAACCCCCTGATGTCCCCAACCCCTCCCCAGTGTCCCCAAGTGTCCCCAATACCCCAGTGTCCCCAAACCCTCTCTGGTGTCCCCAGTGTTCCCAACTCCTGACGTCCCCAACCCCCTGAGGTCCCCAACCCCCTGATGTTCCCAACCCCTCCCCAGTGTCCCCAGTGTCCCCAATATCCCCAGTGTCCCCAAACCCTCTCTGGTGTCCCCAGTGTCCACAATTGTCCCCAATATCCCCAGTGTCCCCAACCCCGATGTCCCCAACCACTCCCCACTGTCCCCAAGTGTCCCCAATATCCCCAGTGTCCCCAAACCCTCTCTGGTGTCCCCAGTGTCCACAATTGTCCCCAATATCCCCAGTGTCCCCAACCCCGATGTCCCCAACCACTCCCCACTGTCCCCAAGTGTCCCCAATATCCCCAGTGTCTCCAAACCCTCTCTGGTGTCCCCACTGTCCCCGATGTCCCCAACCCCCTGATGTCCCCAACCCCCCGATGTCCCCAACCCCTCCCCAGTGTCCCCAAACCCTCTCTGGTGTCCCCAGTGTCCCTGATGTCCCCAACCCCTCCCCAGTGTCCCCAAGTGTCCCCAATATCCCCAGTGTCCCCAAACCCTCTCTGGTGTCCCCACTGTCCCTGATGTCCCCAACCCCCTGATGTCCCCAACCCCTGCCCAGTGTCCCCAGTGTCCCCAACCCCCCGATGTCCCCAACCCCCCTCTCACTGTCCCCAACCCCTCCCCCTGTCCCCACAGTGCCCCCCCCTCACCCCCCCACGGTGGCACCTTGGGGACAATGGCCCTTTGTCCGGGGCCACTGTCCCCACCCTGGGGACAAGCCCGGGCTCGCCGGTGGCCACCGGCCGTGACGGCGCCGCTGCCAGGGGACACGGGGGGGGGGGCACAAAAAAAGGGGGTTTATTGCTTTTTTTTGTTGCTTTTTTTGTTTTTTTTTTTTTGTATTTGGGGACGGGGGGGGTGACACCTCCACTCCCAGCCGCCATCTTGTCCCGCCGCAAAGGCTCATGGGAAGGATTCGCCCACCGGCACCGAGAAGGTGGCCGAGCTGATGATGAAGACTTTGACGTAATGGACGGCCTGGGGGGGGGGGGGGGGGGGATTAGGGGGGGTCAGGGGGGACCCCCGGGGGACCCCCGTGTCCCTGTGACCCCCCCCAGAGGTCTGTGACCCCCCCCCCAGGGGATTCGAGCATCTGGGGACCCCTTTGTAACCCCCCCCAGGGGACGGAGGGATCGGTGACCCCCCCCATGGGATTGGGACCCCCCCTCTGGATCCCCCAAAGGTTTGGGGACCCCCCTGTGACCCCCCCAGAGGTCCGTGACCCCCCCCAGGGGTTTGAGACCCCCCTGCGACCCCCCCAGGGGTCCATGTCCCCCCCCCAGGGGTTTGGGGACCCCCCTGCGACCCCCCAAGAGGTCCGTGACCCCCCCCAGGGGTTTGGGGACCCCCCTGCGACCCCCCCAGGGGTCCATGTCCCCCCCCCCAGGGGTTTGGGGACCCCCCTGCGACCCCCCAAGAGGTCCGTGACCCCCCCCAGGGATTTGGGGACCCCCTGCGACCCCCCCAGGGGTCCATGTCCCCCCCCCCAGGGGTTTGGGGACCCCCCTGCGACCCCCCAAGAGGTCCGTGACCCCCCCCAGGGATTTGGGGACCCCCTGCGACCCCCCCAGGGGTCCGTGACCCCCCCCAGGGGTTTGGGGACCCCCCTGCGACCCCCCCAGGGGTCCGTGACCCCCCCCAGGGATTTGGGGACCCCCTGCGACCCCCCCAGGGGTCCGTGACCCCCCCCAGGGATTTGGGGACCCCCCCGGACCCCTCGTACCGCGAAGACGCCGGCGAGGAGGAGGAGGGCGAGGAGGAGGCAGACGAGGGCGAGGAAGACGAGGGGGCAGCCGGGGGGGGGCGTCTGGGGCTGGGGGGCGTCTTGGGGGGGGGAAAGGGGCGGGGTCAGAACCAGGCCACGCCCCCACGCTGGCTCTAGCCCCCTCCCCCAGCCCCCTTAAACCAACCCCAGGACGGGCACAAGGTCGTGGCTCCACCCACTTCACCGTGGCCACGCCCCCAAAGGACACGCCCCCACCCTGGGTCACCCCCCCGCCCCTCTGGCTCCACCCACTTCGCAGTGACCACGCCTCTGTCCTCTGGCTCCACCCACTTTGCCCTGGCCACGCCCCCACCTCGCACAGGCCACACCCCATTCTCTGCCCCACCCACTTCATCATGGCCACGCCCACCACAGGCCACGCCCTCACACCTCTGGCTCCACCCACATCACCGTGGCCACGCCCCCACCCTCTGGCTCCACCCACTTTGTCATGGAAACGCCCCCACATCCCACACCCCAGTCCCTGCCCCCTGGCTCCACCCACTTCGCCGTGACCACGCCCCCACATCGCACAGGCCACGCCCCATACTCTGCCCCACCCACTCTGTCATGGCCACGCTCACCACATGCCACGCCCTCACCCCTCTGACTCTACCCACTTTATCATCGCCACGCCCACCACATGCCACGCCCTCACCCCTCTGGCCCCACCCACTTCATGGCCACGCCCACCACATGCCACGCCCTAACTCCTCTGGGTCCACCTACTTCATCGTGGCCACGCCCCCAACAGGCCACACCCTCACCCTGGGCCACCCCGCCCCTCTGGCTCCACCCACTTTGTCATGTCCACGCCCCCCACCTCAGCCCCTATGGCCCCACCCACTCACTCCAGACCCCGCCCCCAATTCTTAGCTCCACCCCCCTCTCACCTGAGGCCATGCCCTCAGCGCTGATGTCATCAGTAACGTCATCGCGGGGCGGGGCTTGACGAGGCAGTTGCTCGGCCCCAGGGCTGAGGTCACCCGTGACGTCACCGCCAGGGCGGGCTCCCAGCGGGGGGGAGGCGGTGACGTCATCCCCGAGGCGCGAGCGGCGTGCGACGATGACGTCACGGCCGGCGGGGGGCGGCGGCCGGCGGGAAGTGACGTCACCCTCGGGCGCGACGTCCCCGGCGAAGCCCCTCCCCTCGATGACGTCACGTCCGGCGGGTTTGACTGGCGGCGAGGGGGGAGCGGCGGCGACGTCACCGGTGAGGTCACGTGGGGGCGTGACGTCACCGGGGAGGCGGTCCCCGGTGATGACGTCACCCGGGGGGGGTCCCTCCAGCGGAAGGGACGTGACGTCACGGCGGGGGGTGACGTCAGCAGGGAGGGAGGACACGGTGTCACCCCCCGTGATGTCACCAACGATGTCACCAATGATGTCACCCCCGGTGACGTCACCCCCAGTGTCACACCCAATGATGTCACCAACGATGTCACCCCTGATGTCACCAATGATGTCACCTCCAGTGACGTCACCAACGACGTCACCCCTGGTGATGTCACCTCCAGTGATGTCACCCCCAGTGTCACCCCCAACGATGTCACCAACGATGTCACCCCCGGTGACGTCACCCCCAATGTCACACCCAATGATGTCACCTCCAGTGACGTCACCACTGATGTCACCCCGAATGTCACCCTCAATGACGTCACCGCTGATGCCACCCCCGATGGTGTCACCCCCAGGACTGTCCCCAGGGCCATCGCCAGGGGAGGCGGCTGTGACGTCACCGCCCTCCCCCGTGACATCAGCGGTGACATCATCGCTGGCGCCGCCCTCGTCCTCCACGGGGGGAGCCGTCACCGTGATGGTGATGCCACCGGCGGCGCAGGTGGCCCCAATGTCCCCAACGTCCCCCAGGGCTGTGACGTCCCCGTCCTTGTCCCCAACGTCCCTTGGGGCTGTGACGTCCCCAGTGTCCCCAAGGTCGTTGTCCCCAGCAACCGGGATGTCCCCAACAGCCCCAGCGACCGTGACACCCCCGTCCCCAGTGTCCTTGACGGGGGTGACACCCTTGTCCCCAGGAGCTGGGACACTCCCGTCCCCAATGTCCTTGTCCCCAGAGACCGGGATGTCCCGGATGTCCCTCGGGCTGGTGACATCCCTGTCCCCAACGTCCTCAAGGTCCCTCAGGGCTGTGACCTGCGTGTCCCCAAAACCCTCGACCCCGACGTCCCCTGGGACCGGGCCATCGCTGTCCCCAACGTCCCTCGGGGTGGTGACACCCTTGTCCCCAGGGGCTGGGACATCCCTGTCCCCAACGTCCCTCGGGGTGGTGACACCCTTGTCCCCAGGGACTGGGACATCCCTGTCCCCAATGTCCCTCGGGGTGGTGACACCCTTGTCCCCAGGGGCTGGGACATCCCTGTCCCCAATGTCCCTCGGGGTGGTGACACCCTTGTCCCCAGGGGCTGGGACATCCCTGTCCCCAACGTCCCTCGGGGTGGTGACACCCTTGTCCCCAGGGACTGGGACATCCCTGTCCCCAACGTCCCTCGGGGTGGTGACACCCTTGTCCCCAGGGGCTGGGACATCCCAGTCCCCAATGTCCCTCGGGGTGGTGACACCCTTGTCCCCAGGGGCTGGGACATCCCTGTCCCCAACGTCCCTCGGGGTGGTGACATCTTTGTCCCCACTGTCCCTTGGGGTGGTGACATCCCTGTCCCCATCGTCCCTCAGGGCTATGACCCACGTGTCCCCAAAACCCTTGTCCCCGATGTCCCCTGGGACTGAGCCATCGCTGTCCCCAACGTCCTTCAGAGCCAGGACATCCTTGTCCCCAACGTCCTCGTCCCCAGGAACTGGGACATCCCTGTCCCCAGTGTCCCTTGGGCTGGTGACATCTCTGTCCCCAACGTTCTTGTCCCCAGGAGCTGGGACATTCCTGTCCCCAAGGTCCTTTAGGGCGGTGACATCCTTGTCCCCAGTGTCCCTCGGGGTGGTGACACCCTTGTCCCCAACATCCTTGTCCCCAGTGTCCCTTGGGCTGGTGACATCTCTGTCCCCAACGTTCTTGTCCCCAGGGGCTGGGACATCCCTGTCCCCAACGTCCCTCGGGGTGGTGACACCCTTGTCCCCAGGGGCTGGGACATCCCTGTCCCCAGCGTCCCTCGGGGTGGTGACATCCTTGTCCCCAGGAGCTGGGACATCCCTGTCCCCAACGTCTCTCGGGGTGGTGACACCCTTGTCCCCAGGAGCTGGGACATCCCTGTCCCCAACGTCCCTCGGGGTGGTGACACCCTTGTCCCCAGGGGCTGGGACATCCCTGTCCCCAGCGTCCCTCGGGGTGGTGACATCCTTGTCCCCAGGGACTGGGACATCCCTGTCCCCAGCGTCCCTCGGGGTGGTGACACCCTTGTCCCCAGGGGCTGGGACATCCCTGTCCCCAACGTCCCTCGGGGTGGTGACATCCTTGTCCCCAGGGGCTGGGACATCCCTGTCCCCAACGTCCCTCGGGGTGGTGACATCCTTGTCCCCAGGGACTGGGACATCCCTGTCCCCAACGTCCCTCGGGGTGGTGACATCCTTGTCCCCAGGGGCTGGGACATCCCTGTCCCCAACGTCCCTCGGGGTGGTGACATCCTTGTCCCCAGTGTCCTTGTCCAGGCCTGGCCCACCCCGCTCTCCATCCTCCCTCGGTGTCACGATGTCCCCAACGTCCCTTGGAGCGGTGACATCCTTGTCACCCTCCTCTTCCTCCCCAGGGGTTGCTCCGTCCCCGTCCCCAACATCCTCCGGGGTTGTGACATCCCTGTCCCCAACGTCCTCGTCACGCAGGATGGGGACGTCCCCGCGCCCCGCGTCGCTCGTGACCGAGACGTCCTTGTCCCCGATGTCCCTGACGTCCCCGATGTCCCCGGTGTCCTCGTCGGCCGGGGCGGCGGTGATGGTGATGGTGATGCCACCAGCCCAGGGGGTGACGGTGACGGTGTCCCTGGGGACATCGGTGTCCCTCTGTCCCTTGGGGACACCTCCGGCTTGTCCCCACGGAGGTTCAGGGCTCACGGTGACATCCCCGGGGGTGGCTGTCACCTCCCCGGGGAGGGGACGAGGGGGGGCGGCGTGGGAGCAGCCCTCGGCCATGGGCAGGGACCTGGGGGGGGGGACAGGGACACAAGGGATGTCACTGGGGGTGGCACGTGGAAGGAATGGGGGGGGACCCCAGAAGGGATGGGGGGACATTGGGGGACAGAGGAGACTCCAGAAGGGACAAGGGGACATGGGGGGGGACACATGGAACAGCAGAAGGGACAGGGGGGGGACACAGGGGACCCCAAGAACGATGAGGGGACATTGGGGGGACACAGAGGTCCCCAGAAGGGATGCGGGGACATGGGGGGACACTGGGGGGACACAGGGGTCCCCAGAAGGGATGAGGGGACATGGGGGGACATTGGGGGGACACAGGGGACCCCGGAAGGGACAAGGGGGGACACAAGGGACCCCCAAGAACGATGAGGGGACATTGGGGGGACACTGGGGGGACACAGGGGTCCCCAGAAGGGATGAGGGGACATGGGGGGACATTGGGGGGACAGAGGGGACCCCGGAAGGGACAAGGGGGGACACAAGGGACCCCCAAGAACGATGAGGGGACATTGGGGGGACACTGGGGGGACACAGGGGTCCCCAGAAGGGATGAGGGGACATGGGGGGACATTGGGGGGACAGAGGGGACCCCGGAAGGGACAAGGGGGGACACAAGGGACCCCCAAGAACGGTGAGGGGACATTGGGGGGACACAGGGGTCCCCAGAAGGGATGAGGGGACATGAGGGGACATTGGGGGGACACAGGGGACCCCAGGAGAAATGGGGGGGACGACACACATGACACTGGGAGGGGACAGGGGGGACCCCGGGGGGGTTACCTGAAGTGTCCTGGGGGTCCCGGTGGCAGCTTCGGGGTCCCGGTGACAGTTTCGGGGTGTCACCAGCTCCCGGATCTCATCGAATCAAATCGCCCCGGTGAAGGGGGTGTGGGGGTGGGGGGCGGAGCTTGGACGCCTCGATCCCGCCCCCCCCCTCCCTCCACACGCCCCCCCCCAAATCCCTCAGCTGAGACCCCACAACTCGTGACACGTCCCCGAAGAGAAATAACGAGGCCGGAGCTGGCGGGGGGGGGGGGGGGGGGATGACGACACACGCTCATTAAATTTTTTTTTTTTTTGGTGTTTTTAGATTTATTTTTTTTGGGGGGGGCTGAGGTTAATTAAACCCCGGGGTCCTCCCGTATCCCAGAATCCTTTTGGGGGGGGTCCAGGCTTTGCAGGGCTTGGGCCAAGCGGGCAAGCTCGGAGCGGAGGATGGCAACCTGGGGAAGTGGGGGGGGGGGGGGGGGGGAGGCGTTAATGAGGGCAGCGCTAACGAACCACACCCCCCCCCCCCAATAATTAATGAGGTTAACGAGGCGCCCCCGCCCCTCTGCAGAGATACGGGGTGGAACGATGCTAATTAGCTTAACGAAGGGGCGGTACCTGAGGCTGGGAGGAAGGGGGGGGCCCCTCCCTGGATGTCGGGGGCCCCCCCTCGGATGTCGGGGTCCCCCCCCCGAGGGTCTCGAGGCGTCGCTGGAGGTCGCGGAGCTGAGCCCGGGCGGCCGCCGGCTCCACCAGCCCCTGGGGGGGGACACACACACCCCCCCCCCCGCGGGAGGGAAAAGGGGGGGTCCCCCACTATCCCACAGTGCTTTGGGGGACCCCCCCCGCTAGCCCATAATGCCCCGGGGTGGCCCTGAGCTGTCCGTCGCTGCTGGTGTGGGACCCCGGCCCCGCCCCGCCAAGGGATCCTCCCATCATGGCCTCCAGTGGCCCACAATGCCCCTGGGCCCCCCTCAGGACCCCCAACATCCCACAATGCCCCTGGGCCCCCCCCCCAGGTCCTCCCACTTCCCACAATGCCCCTGGGTCCTCTTCCAAGTCCCCCAACATCCCACAATGCCCTTTGGCCCCCCTCAGGTCCCCCAACATCCCACAATTCCCTGGGGTCCCCCAGCATCCCACAATGCTCCTGAACCCCCTCCAAGTCCCCCAACATCCCACAATGCCCCTGGGCCCCCCCCATGGTCCTCCCGCTTCCCACGATGCCCCGCGGTCCCCCAGCATCCCACAATGCCCCGGGGTCACTCACCTGCAGGCAGAGGTAGACGCGGGTGTCGGGGCCCGCGGGAGCCCCCACCCAGCCACGCCCCAGCTCTGGCTCCGCCCCCAGGGGGAGGAGCTGCAGAGGCCCCGCCTGCGCCAAGGTCTGGAGGGCGGGGCCCAGTGCCGCCAGCCAATCCTGCGCCTCCGCCGGACACTGCACCGCCACTGCGCAAGGCATGCTGGGATAGCCCCGCCTCCAAATATGGCCGCCCCCACCTTGACCCCAGGGCATGCTGGGATGGCCAGGCAGCCATCTTGGATACCCCAATGCATGCTGGGAGGGCCAGGCAGCCATCTTGGATACCCCAATGCATGCTGGGACAACCCAGGCAGCCATCTTGGATACCCCAATGCATGCTGGGACTTGGACTCGTCAGCCCAGGCAGCCATCTTGGATACCCCAATGCATGCTGGGACAGCCCAGGCAGCCATCTTGGATACCCCAATGCATGCTGGGACTTCGACTCTTGAGCCTAGGCAGCCATCTTGGGTTCCCCAAGGCATGCTGGAACTTGTCACCCTCCCAGCTCTGTCAGCCATCTTGGGTACCCCCCAGCACGCTGCAACTTGTAATCCCCGCGCCCCCAGCCCAAGCGGCCATCTTAGGTACCCCAAACACCGCAATTCCCTCCCGCCCCGGCGGCCATCTTGTCCCGCACTCACCAGGGGGCCGGGCAGCGCCGAGGCGGAAGGTGTCGCGCAGGGCTCGCGCCGCCCTCACCACCTCCTGCATGGCCGCCACCTCCGCCTCCACCTCGGGGCAGCGCCAGCGCGCCTGAAATTTTGGGGGCAAAAAAGAGAAAAAAAGGGGGTGTCAGGGGGGGTGAAAAATCCCCCTTTTTTTAGACTCCCCCGCACCAAAAAAAAAAAAAAAAAAAAAGGGTGGCGTCACCCACCAGGCGAGCGGCGTCAGGGAAGGGGGCGAGGCAGAGGGTGGGGGGCGCCGGGGGGGCGCGGGGGAGGCGGTGCCAGAGCTCCTCGGCGAGGAAGGGGGCGAAGGGGGCGAGGAGGCGGAGCCCCAGCTCGGCGCAGCTCAGCAGGGTCTGACGCGTCGTCGCAGCCGTTTCCGGCTCCCGGAGGGCGGGTTTGGCCGTTTCCTGCGGACGGACAGACGGACGGGGTAAAAAACGGGCTCGAAACGAGGCGGTTTGGGGCAGAGGGACAGACGGACGCTGTTTGCCAAGGGGAGGGGGGTTGAGGCGGTGGAGGGGGGCGGGGATGGACAGACGGACGCGGTCAACGGAGGTTTCCGATCAAGGGGAGGCGCCGGACAGACGGACGGGGTCTGTTGAGGGAGGGGCTGGGCTCAACGTTCAATGGGTGGGGCGGGACAGACGGACGGACGCGCTCAGGAGAGGATTAAGGTTGACGCTCAAGAACTGATGGATTGGGTTGGACGGACAGACGGACGCCATCAACCACAGGTTGGGCCTTAACCTACAAGAGGTAGGACGGGACGGACAGACGGACACACTCAACACATGAAAGTCAACGCTCAAGAAGAACTGATGGATGGGGTTGGACGGACAGACGGACGCCATCAACCACAGGTTGGGCCTCAACCTATAGAAGTAGGGTGGGATGGACAGACGGACACCATCAACCATGGGTGGGGTTCAACCTACAAGAGGTAGGACGGGACGGACAGACGGACACACTCAACACATGAAGGTCAACGCTCAAGAAGAACTGATGGATGGGGCTGGACGGACAGACGGACGCCATCAACCACAGGTTGGGTAGAATGTCCAGGGAGCTACAAGAGGTGAAGTGGGACGGACAGACGGACACTCAAGAGAACACGTGAGGGTCAATGCTCAAGAAGAACTGATGGATGGGGTTGGACGGACAGACGGACGCCATCAACCACGGGTTGGGTTCAACCTACAAGAGGTAGGACGGGACGGACAGACGGACACTCAAGAGAACACATGAGGGTCAACGCTCAAGAAGAATTGATGGATTGGGTTGGACGGACAGACGGACGCCATCAACCACGGGTTGGGTTCAACCTACAAGAGGTAGGACGGGACGGACAGACGGACACACTCAACACATGAAGGTCAACGCTCAAGAAGAACTGATGGATGGGGTTGGACGGACAGACGGACGCCATCAACCACGGGTTGGGCCTCAACCTACCACGTCAGGACGCCCGGACGGACGCACCCAACGGGCCCCTATCGTGTTTACCGCCCCGGAGGAAGACGCGAGGGGCCGGGTTGGGGTCCGGACAGACAGACAGACAGACAGGACCGGGCCGGGACAGACGGACGGGGACCACCCACCAGATAAACGTCGCAGAAACTCCTCAACCAAAAGTGTTGGACGGCGGCAACGGCGCCGTGAACCTCCAAGGCCTCCATCCGCCGCTCGCACTCGCCCGCCGCCTGCGCCAGGCGGCTCAGCACCCACCGCTCCATCGGGCGCCGGGGCGTCGTCTGAGGAGGAAGAGGAGGAAGGAGAGGAAGAAGAAAAAGTCCGGAGGGCGATGGCACCATCCCCCCAACCTCGGGGTACCTCTTCGGGAGGTTGAGGAACGAACTGGGATCCCAAAGCGCCGAGAACGAATTTGAGGGCGTTCCAGATTTTGTTGCAGAAGCGACGGTGGCTCAGGAGCGCCGCCACGTCCAGGCGGATGTCGTCGCCTGCGAGAAACGGCGACGAAGTTGGGGACACCCCCGCTACCCCGCCTCAAAGTTGGGGGACAAAACCCACCGGTGGGGGACGGGACCCCCCCCCCCGCCCTCACCGTGGACGTTGTGGGAGCACAGGGTCATGCGGAGAGCGTCGGCGCCGCATTCGGGGATGCCGTGGGGGAACTGGTGCCTCTGCGAGGGGGGCGGGAAGGGACACAGAAAGGTTTGGGGGGGCACAAGGACACGTTTTTTTTTTGGGGGGGGGCACAAGGAGGGATTTTTGGGGTCCTACTTGGCTTTCTGCGGCCACCGTCAGCTCGTGGGGGTCGAGGATTTTGTGCTGGAGCTTTTCCTGGAGTTCCTACAAAACAGGAGACCCTACGATAAATAAAAGCGTTGCGGGGTGTCCCTGAGGGGGGGTTATTTTATTTTATTTTATTTTTTGGGGGTGCCCCTGGGGGGTAGCGGGGTGCGGGGGGGGTTGTTATTGTAGGGTCTACCTGAAGGGACGCGCCGGCGATGACGTCCTGGGGGTCGATGACGTTGCCCAGGGATTTGCTCATCTTGCGCCCCTGGGGGTCGCGCACCAGCGAGTGTAGGAGGACCTGGGGGACACAAACACATGAGAGGGGACCCCCGAAGTGGGGAGAGGGGACCCCCAAAGTGGGGAGAGGGGTCTCAAGAAAGTAGCAGATATGGTGGAGGGAGGGATTAGGGGAGACGGGGGACACTGAGGAGCCCCGAAAAGGGATGGGGACCCCCGAGGAGGAACGTGGCCGCCAGGGGAAAGGTAAGAAGGGACATTTGGGGACATCGGGGACCCCCCGGGGACATTGGGGAGCCCTGAGAAGCAGCACGGAACCAGGAGGAACCCCAAAACCAAAGCAGAGACACGGAGAGGGAAGAGATGAAGGGATGTTGGGGACACCGGGGACCCCAAAGGGACACGGTGGACATCGGGGGGGACCCCAAGGGGACATGGGGACATTGGGAGGGACCCCAAGGGGACACAGGGGACACCGGGGGGACCCCAAATTGTCCCCGAAAGGGATGGGGGTGCCCAAGGAGGAACGCGACACCCAGAGGAAAGGGAAAAGGGGACACTTGGGGACATTAAAGAGCCCCAAAAAGCGACGGGGACCCCTGAGGAGGAACGTGACAGCCAGGAGAAAGGACACTTGGGGACATTGGGGACACTTGGGGACATCGGGGACCCCCCGGGGACATTGGGGAGCCCTGAGAAGCAGCACGGAACCAGGAGGAACCCCAAAACCAAAGCAGAGACACGGAGAGGGAAGAGATGAAGGGATGTTGGGGACACCGGGGACCCCAAAGGGACACGGTGGACATCGGGGGGGACCCCAAGGGGACATGGGGACATTGGGAGGGACCCCAAGGGGACACAGGGGACACCGGGGGGACCCCAAATTGTCCCCGAAAGGGATGGGGGTGCCCAAGGAGGAACGCGACACCCAGAGGAAAGGGAACAGGGGACACTTGGGGACATTAAAGAGCCCCAAAAAGGAACGAGGACCCCTGAAGAGGAACGTGACAGCCAGGAGAAAGGACACTTGGGGACACTGGGGACACTTGGGGACATCGGGGACCCCCCGGGGACATTGGGGAGCCCTGAGAAGCAGCACGGAACCAGGAGGAACCCCAAAACCAAAGCAGAGACACGGAGAGGGAAGAGATGAAGGGATGTTGGGGACACCGGGGACCCCAAAGGGACACGGTGGACATCGGGGGGGACCCCAAGGGGACACGGGGGACATCGGGGGTGACACCCCGGTGGTACCTGGGAGAAGGGCAAGCGCCCGGTGAGCTGCTGGCCCAACATGACCATCCGGGCCACCCAGAAGAAAAGGAGGTCGCTGCCCGTCTCCAGCACGTTTGTGGGGTAAAACCGCTGGAAATCGGGGGTCTGGGGACAAAGTCGGCGTGGGGACATTGTCCTCTGTGTGTCCCCATGTCCCCCCCCCCAAAAAAAAAAAGTGTCCCCCCCCAAACTCACCTCTTCAGGCCACCCCAGGGCAGCGAAGGGGAAGAGAGCGGAGGAGAACCACGTGTCCAGGACATCGGGGTCTGTGGGAAGGGGGACACACACACCCCAAAAGCTCTCAGAGCCTGTTTTGGGGGGCACCCCAAAAAGTTTCCGGGTCTTTGGGGGGGGGGGACCACGGGGGTGACGAAGGGGGTTTGGGGGTATTTTGGGGGTGTTGGAGGTGGGTAGGGGGCTGCTGGGGGGTGTCGAGGGGCTGCCGGGGAGACGTGGGGGGAAAGTTTGGGGTGCTGGGGGGGGGGGGGGGGGGAAGTCGGGGTGTTGGAAGACAGTTTTAGGGTGTCAGGGAACGATTTGAGGGTGCTGGGAGGGGATTTTTGGGGTGATAGCGCACGGCTGGGGGTGCTGGGGGGGGGGGGGGGGTGTCCCGAGAAGGTTTATGGGGTGCAGGAAGATTTTCAAAAGCCAAAAAACGAGTTTTGAAAGTGCTGGGAGGGGATTTTGGGGTGCTCAGGGGGACATGGGGAGCCCTGAGGGGGTTTTGGGGTGCTCAGGGGGACATGGGGAGCCCTGAGGGGGTTTTGGGGTGCCCAGGGGGATAAGAAAACCCTGGGAGAACATTTTGGGGTGCTCAGGGGGACGTCGGGACCCTGGGAAGAAATTTTGGGATGCCCAGGGGGACATGGGGAGCCCTAAGGGGATTTTGGGGTGCCCAGGGGGACACAAGGACCCCGGGGGTGGGGGATTTTGGGGTGCCTGGGGGGACACAGGGAGCCCTGAGGGGATTTTGGGGTGCCCAGTGGGACGTGGGAACCCCAGGGGGGGGATTTTGGGGTGCCCAGAGGGACACAGGGACACCGTGGTAGGATTTTGGGGTGCCCAGGGGGACATGGGGAGCCCTGAGGGGATTTTGGGGTGCCTGGGGGGACACAGGGAGCCCTGAGGGGATTTTGGGGTGCCCAGGGGGACGTGGGGACCCCGGGGGGGGGATTTTGGGGTGCCCAGGGGGACGTGGGGAGCCCTAAGGGGATTTTGGGGTGCCCAGGGGGATACAAGAACCTTGGGAGAAAATTTTGGGGTGCCCGTGGGGACACAGGAAGCCCTGAGGGGGATTCTGGGGAGCCCAGGGGGACACAGGACCCTGCGGTGGGATTTTGGGGTGCCCAGGGGGATACAAGAACCCTGGGAGGAGATTTTGGGGTGCCCAGGGGGACACAGGGACCCTGGGGGGGGATTCTGGGGTGCCCAGGGGGACATGGGGAGCCCTGAGGGGATTTTGGGGTGCCCAGGGGGATACAAGAACCCTGGGAAGAAATTTTGGGGTGCCCAGGGGGACACAGGGAGCCCTGAGGGGATTTTGGGGTGCCCAGGGGGATACAAGAACCCTGGGAAGAAATTTTGGGGTGCCCAGGGGGACACAGGGAGCCCTGAGGGGATTTTGGGGTGCCCAGGGGGACATGGGGACCCCGGAGGGGGGATTTTGGGGTGCCCAGGGGGACACAGGGACACCGTGGTAGGATTTTGGGGTGCCCAGGGGGACACGGGGAGCCCTGAGGGGATTTTGGGGTGCCCAGGGGGACACGGGGACAGGATTTTGGGGTGCCCCCCCCCCCCCCCCGTTTTCCTCACCCTGCTGCAGCTCCAGCGCCTCGGGGGGGCAGCGCAGGGTGCGGGCGGCGGCTGCCCGCGCCTCGGCCTCGCTGCGCCCCACGACCCAGAAGTTTTCGGGGTGCTCGGGGGGGGACCCCGCGGCGGGGGGAACCCCCACCCGGTACGCCGGCACCCGGTGACCCCACCAGAGCTGCCGCGACAGGCACCAGTCCCTGGGGGGGGGGGGGGGGGGGGGGGAAGAGTCAAATAAGGGGGGGACTTGGGGGGTCCCCCCAAAATGTCTGGGGCTCCCCTAAGCACCTGGGGGTCCCCTTGGATGTTGGGGTCCCCCCCCCAATGCCTGGGGGGGGTCTCCCTGGACGCCTTGGGGTCCCCGGGGATACTGAAGTCCCCCCAAAATGTTTGGGGGGCCCCCCTGGACACCTTGGGGTGCCCCACAGATGTCTGTGTCCCCCCAAAAAAGCCTGGGGGGGGTCTCCCTGGATACCCCCAGATTTCTGTGACCCCCTCAAAAATCTGGGGACCCCCCTGGAGACCTCAGGGTGCCCCCCAAATACCTGGGGGTTTCCAGGGACACTGAGGTCCCCCCCCAGAAAGCCTGGGGGTCCCCCCCAAATGCCTCTGTCCCCCCCAATATAGCTGGGGGTCCCCCCCAAAATTTCTGTGACCCCCTCAAATGTCTGGGGACCCCCCTGGAGACCTCAGGGTCCCCCCCAAATACCTGGGGGTCTCTAGGGACACTGAGGTCCCCCCAGAAAGCCTGGGGGTCCCCCCCAAATACCTGTGTCCCCCCCAAAATGGCTGGGGGTCCCCCCCAAAATTTCTGTGACCCCCTCAAATGTCTGGGGACCCCCCTGGACACCTCAGTGTCCCCCCCCAACACCTGGGGGGTCTCTAGGGACACTGAGGTCCCCCCAGAAAGCCTGGGGGTCCCCCCCAAATACCTGTGTCCCCCCCAAAATGGCTGGGGGTCCCCCCCAAAATTTCTGTGACCCCCTCAAATGTCTGGGGGCCCCCCTGGACACCTCAGTGTCCCCCCCCAACACCTGGGGGGTCTCTAGGGACACTGAGGTCCCCCCAGAAAGCCTGGGGGTCCCCCCCAAATACCTGTGTCCCCCCCAAAATGGCTGGGGGTCCCCCCCAAAATTTCTGTGACCCCCTCAAATGTCTGGGGGCCCCCCTGGAAACCTCAGTGTCCCCCCCAAATACCTGTGTCCCCCTCTGGACACCTCTGGGTCCCCCCAAAACGCCTGAGGGGGGTCCCCCAGACATCCCTATTCCCCCCCTCCCACCCCCCCAAATACCCAGGGTCCCCCCAAACCCCCCCCCCCCTCACCCCACATTGTCCATCCACGTCTTCCAGTTCTTCTCGTGAAATTTGGGGACAAGCTGGAGCCGCCCCGATGTCACCGCCTGGAGGGAGGGAGGGGGGGGGGCCGCAGGGAGTGTCACACACCCTGTGGGGGGGGCGGGTGAGGATTTGGGGTGTCCCCCCCCCCCCCCCCAGTGTCCTTGTCACCTCCCGGGCGCGCTGGGCCATCTCCTGGCACCGCAGGAACCACTGGCTCTTCAAAAGGTACTCGACGACGTCCCCCGAGCGGCTGCGGGGACATCGGGGTCACCTCGGTCCCCGAGGGGGGGACACACACGCACGCGGGGTGCGGGGGGGGCACGGGGGGGGGTTACCTGCAGAGCGGTAGCGTCAGGGCGTGGTCCTGGGTGCCCCGGTACAGGCCCCGCTGGGCCAGCGCGGCCACCACCTGCTCCCGGGCCAGGAAGCGATGGACACCCTGGGGACGCGGGGGACAGGGTTGGGGACAGGGCTGGGGACACCGGGAAGGGACGGGGAACAGAGTTGGGGACAGGGGGGACACTGGGAAGGGACAAGGAACGGAGCTGGGGACAAGGGGGACACTGGGGACACTGGGACAGTGGGAAGGGACAGAGCTGGGGACAAGGGGGACACTGGGAAGGGACAGAGCTGGGGACACTGGGAAGGGACGGGGGGACACTGGGAAGGGACGGGGGGACACTGGGAAGGGACGGGGGGACACTGGGAAGGGACGGGGGGACAGAGTTGGGGACAGAGAGGACACCGGGAAGGGATGGGGGGGAAACTGGGGAGGGACAAGGAACAGAGCTGGGGACAAGGGGGACATTGGGACATGGGGAAGGGACAGGGGGGACACACTGGGACACGGGGAAGGGACAGAGCTGGGGACAAGGGGGACACTGGGAAGGGACAAAGGGAAGTGCCTGGGGACAAGGGACACAGGTGGGGACATGGAGACTGAGCTGGGGACACTGGGAAGGGACAAGGGACAGAACCAGGGACAGAGAGGTGGAGGGGACAAAGGCAAGGGACAGGGGACAGGGGACACAGGTGGGGACATGGTGACACGGAACAGGAGCCAGCTGGGGACTGTGGGGACCCGGGGAGGTGACGGGACAGAGAGAGGGACAGAGGGGACCCGGGGAGGGGACAGGGGTCCGAGGGGGGACAGAGGGGACCTGGGGAGGGGACAGGGGACCGAGGGGGGACAGAGGGGACCTGGGGAGGGGACAGGGGACAGAGGGGACCCGGGGAGGTGACAGGGGACAGAGGTGGGGACAGAGGGGACCCAGAGAGGTGACAGGGGACAGAGGGGGGGACAGAGGGGCAGAGGGGACCTGGGGAGGTGACAGGGGACAGAGGGGGGGACAGAGGGGACCCGGGGAGGTGACAGGGGACAGAGGGGGGGACAGAGGGGACCCGGGGAGGTGACAGGGGACAGAGGGGGGGACAGAGGGGACCCGGGGAGGTGACAGGGGACAGAGGGGGGGACAGAGGGGACCCGGGGAGGTGACAGGGGACAGAGGGGGGGACAGAGGGGACCCGGGGAGGGGACAGGGGACAGAGGTGGG
The DNA here is from genome assembly GCF_965140245.1 of Athene noctua. Classification (NCBI taxonomy): domain Eukaryota; kingdom Metazoa; phylum Chordata; class Aves; order Strigiformes; family Strigidae; genus Athene; species Athene noctua. The sequence goes on from NC_134070.1 coordinate 668,693, forward strand.
GACAGAGGGGACCCGGGGAGGTGACAGGGGACAGTACCTGCAGCCACCCCCCCCCCGGGGGACACATGGTGCCGTCGTCCCCGATGACCCCCAGCAGGGGCAGCCCGTGGGCCCGGGCCAGCGCCAGGTCGGGGGGGCTGTGCCCCGGGGTCACCTTCACCGCCCCTGCGGGGACAGGGACAGCTGCCACCCCCGGGGGCACATGGACCCCCCCAGGGCCCCCCATTGTCCCCAGGGTCCCCCTCACCCCCCTCCACCCCAAAGTGTCCCCATGGCCCCCCCAGCACCACCCCCACCCCCCTTTTTACCCTTTTTCTACCCAAACCAGTTCCTGTCTTCCCCATACTGGTCCCAGTTTCTCACCACACATCTCTTCCAGTTCCCTTACTGGTCCCAGTTTCCCACCACACACCTCTCTCAGTCCCCTTACTGGTCCCAGTTTCCCACCCAACATCTTTCCCAGTGCCCTTACTGGTCCCAGTTTCCCATCCCAAGTCTTTCCCAGTTTCCTTATTGGTCCCAGTTTCCCACCACATATCTCTCCCAGTTCCCTTACCGGTCCCAGTTTCCCACCCCAAGTCTTTCCCAGTCTCCTTACTGGTCCCAGTTTCCCACCACGCACCTCTCTCAGTCCCCTTACTGGTCCCAGTTTCCCACCACGCACCTCTCCCAGTTGCCTTACTGGTCCCAGTTTCCCACCCCAAGTCTTTCCCAGTCTCCTTACTGGTCCCAGTTTCCCACCCCAAGTCTTTCCCAGTCTCCTTACTGGTCCCAGTTTCCCACCACACACCTCTCTCAGTCCCCTTACTGGTCCCAATTTCCCACCCAACATCTTTCCCAGTACCCTTACTGGTCCCAGTTTCCTTACTGGTCCCAGTTTCCCACCACATATCTCTCCCAGTTCCCTTACTGGTCCCAGTTTCCCACCCCAAGTCTTTCCCAGTCTCCTTACTGGTCCCAGTTTCCCACCACACACCTCTCTCAGTCCCCTTACTGGTCCCAGTTTCCCACCACGCACCTCTCCCAGTTGCCTTACTGGTCCCAGTTTCCCACCCCAAGTCTTTCCCAGTCTCCTTACTGGTCCCAGTTTCCCATCCCAAGTCTTTCCCAGTTTCCTTACTGGTCCCAGTTTCCCACCCCAAGTCTTTCCCAGTCTCCTTACTGGTCCCAGTTTCCCACCACATATCTCTCCCAGTTCCCTTACTGGTCCCAGTTTCCCACCCCAAGTCTTTCCCAGTCTCCTTACTGGTCCCAGTTTCCCACCACGCACCTCTCTCAGTCCCCTTACTGGTCCCAGTTCCACACCCCACAACTCTCCCAGTCCCCTTACTGGTCCCAGTTTCCCACCCCAAGTCTTTCCAAGTGCCCTTACTGGTCCCAGTTTACCACCCCACGTCTTTCCCAGACCCCTTACTGGTCCCAGTTTCCCACCCCACACCTCTCCCAGGCCCTGTACTGGTCCCAGTGCCCCCTCCCCAGCCCAGCTCCCAGTCCCGCCCCCGTACTGGTCCCAGTACCGGTGCCGCGGGCGGGATCCACCGCGGGGTCGGTGACGATGGGCAGGAGCTGCCCCGTGAAGGGGTGACGGACATGGCGGCCATGGAGGTGCTGCGGGAAGGGGCGGGGTCAAGGACAAGCCCCACCCCCTCCCCAGACAGGCCACACCCCCTCAGGGAAGGCCACACCCCTTTTAAGGGTGGGGCTAAACCCTGACATCACGCCCCGTTGACCAATCCCTGGCCAACTCTGGTGACAAAAAAGCTCCACCCCCCGCTCAAGCCCCGCCCATCCACTGGCTCCACCCCAACACCGAGACCACACCCTTTCCCCAAACCCCGCCCCCTTCCCCTTATATGGACGTGCCCACCTGGAAAAGGGGAGGCGCTACAACATAACCTCAACCAACGCCTGAAAGCAGCCCCGCCCCCAAAGCCCCGCCCCTTTAGGCCCCACCCCCAGTTGAGGCCACGCCTCCGGGCGAGGCCCCGCCCCCTCACCGTGTAGCGGGGGTCCGAGGGGTTCACGGCCACGCCCACGTCCCCCAACATGGTCTCGGGGCGGGTGGTGGCCACCGGCAGCTCCAGGCCTGGGCACACGGCGGGGGGACACGTGTCAGGGACACGCGGGGACACGTGGGGACACGCAACACAGGGTGACACGCCAGGGACATGGGGTGACATCGGGGACAACGCCGGGGACAGGGGAGACGCGGGGTGACACGTCGGGGACATGTTGGGGACGTGGGGTGACACATTAGGGACACGTTGGGGACACGGGGTGACACATCAGGGACACAAAGTGACACATCAGGGACATGTTGGGGACAAAGGAAACATGCGGTGACACATCAGGGACATATTGGGGACATACTAGGACACAAGGTGACATCAGAGACACGGGAAACATGGCGGGACACAGGGACATGGGAGACACGGGGTGACATGTCAGGGACATGTTGGGGACAGGGTGAGACACATCTGGGACATGTTTGGGACACGGGAAACATGGGGTGACACGTCAGGGACAATATTGGGGACAGGGGAGACACGGGGTGACATGTCAGGGACACGGGAAGCACGGGGTGACACAGGAGACATGGGGTGACACATCGGGGACATGTTGGGGACACAGGAGACACAGGGTGACACGTCAGGGACATGTTGGGACACACCAGGGACATGTTGGGGACATGAGGTGACACATTAGGGACGTGTTAGGACACAGACACACGCTGACATATCAGGGACACGCTGGGGACACGGGGTGACACACCAGGGACACGTTGGGGACATCAAGGACATGTTGGGGACATGAGGTGACACATTAGTGACAGGTTAGGACACAGTGACACATCAGGGACATGCTGGGGACACAATGTGACACGGGGTGACATACCAGGGACATGTTGGGGACACGGGGTGACACATTAGGACACAGGGTGACACGGAGTGACACACTAGGGACACATTAGGACACCGGGTGACACATCAGGGACATGCTGGGGACACAGAGTGACACATTAGGGACACATTAGGACACGGGGTGACATATTACGGACATGTTTGGGACATGGGGTGACACATTAGGGACACGAGGTGACACATCAGGGACACGCTGGGAACATGAAGTGACATGGGGTGACACACCAGGGACATGTTGGGGACACGGGGTGACACATCAGGGACACGGGGTGACACACCAGGGACATGTTGGGGACACAGGGTGACACATCAGGGACATGTTGGGGACACACCAGGGACATGTTGGGGACACGGGGTGACACATCAGGGCCACACTGGGGACATGAAGTGACACGGGCTGACACACCAGGGACATGTTGGGGACACGGGGTGACACATCAGGGACACGCTGAGGACACAGCAGACGCAGGGTGCCACCCTGGGGTCACGGAGACCCGCGGGGTGACACGTTGGGGACACAGGCAGGTGACACTCACCATCCCCCCCCTCCACGGGGTACGCGAAGGTGACGAGGACCCCGAAGGTGACAGGGTGGGGACAACCGGGGACACGCAGCTCCGTGGGGCCCGTCAGGACGCGCGGCTCCACCTGCCAGGACCCAGAGCTGGCTGAGCGGCCGCGGGGACAACTTGGGGACAATTTGGGGACAATTTGGGGACACGCTGACCTCCACGTCGGCCAGGGCGGAGCGCAGGGCGCAGGACCAGGTGACGAGCCGTCGGGCGCGATGGATCAACCCGGCCTCGTGCAACCGCACGAAACTTTCCGTCACCGCCCGCGAGAAACCCTGAAGTGACAGTTTGGGGACAGTTCGGGGACACTTGGGGACAATTTGGGGACAATTTGGGGACAAAAAAACAATTTACGGGATCCATGGTGAAGGCGCAGCGGCTCCAATCCAGCGACGCGCCCAGCGCCCGCAGCTGGCGCAGGATTTCGTCACCGTGCCTGGATTTTTGGGGGGGGGGGGGGGGGGGGCCACACACAAAATTTTGGACGTGTCACGTTGTCACCTTCTTTGTCACCTCGTCTGTCACCTCTTTTGTCACCTTGTCCCCCCCCCCTCACCGTTTTTTCCAAGCCCAAACTTCCTCCAAAAATTCCGCCCGGGATAAATCCTGACGCCGTAAGCGCCGCCGTTGCCACAGCCACCGCTCCACCACGGCCTGGGGACACGTTGGGGACATTAAAATAAAAAAGGGGGGGGCCCCCCCCCCCCCCCCCCGCAAAAAAAAAAAATTTCACGGGGGACCCCCAAAATTCTCATAATTCGCCCCAAAAATCTTCCTCACCTGAGTGGCGATGCCGGCGTGGTCGGTGCCCGGCAGCCACAGGACGCTCCAGCCCTGCATCCGTCGCCTCGGGGGGGGCAAAAAAAAAAAAAAATAACGGGGGGGGGCACCCCAAAAATGGGTGACCCCCCCTCTTTGAATCCCCAAGGGGGGGTTTGACCCCTCGGGCCCCCCCTGCGCCCTGAAATTTGGGGTTGGGGAGGCCCTAAATGTGCCCCCCCCCCCCCCCCCCGAGGTTTGATAGGAGCCCCCAAAAGCCCCCCCCCCCCCCCCCCCCTTCAGGAGACACAATTTGAGCCCCCCCCCCAAAATTTCTGGGGGGTGCAATTTGCCCCCCCAGCCCCCCAAGACTCAATCTGACCCCCCCCCAAAAAGAAAAAACGTCCTGGAGGACCCAATTTGCCCCCCCAAACCCCAAATCCCCCCCCCCCGGGGACACAATCTGCCCCCCTCGCCCCCCAAAAAAATTTTGGGGGGGCCCAATTTGCCCCCCCCAAAAAAAAAAACCCTCTGGGGGGACCCAATCTGCCCCCCCAACCCCCCTAGGACTCAATCTGACCCCCCCAAAAAGAAAAAACCTCCTGGAGGACCCAATTTGCCCCCCCAAACCCCAAATCCCCCCCCCCCGGGGATACAATCTGCCCCCCTCACCCCCCCAAAAAAATTTTGGGGGGGGCCCAATTTGCCCCCCCCAAAAAAAAAACCCCTCCATAGGACCAATTCTGCCCCCCCCACCTTCTAGAGGACCCAATTTGCCCCCCCAAATGCCCCCAAAAAACTCAATCTGCCCCCCCAAACCCATTTTTGGGGGGGTATTTTTTTTTCGGGGGGGGGGGGGATTTTGCCCCCCCCCGCACTGACCAGCGCGCGAGGGCGTCCTGCAGGGTGACGGTGAGGGCGTGGCCCAGGTGCAGGGACCCGGTGACGTTGGGGGGGGGCAGCACCAAGCTCAGCACCCGGGGGCCCCCCCCCGGCACCTGGGGAGCGAGAGCTGAGACCGGGCGCAGCTACAACCCCCCCCCCGGGTGTTTTTACCCCCCCAAAAATATTTTTTAACCCCCCCCAATATTTTTTACCCCCCCACAAATATTTTTTACCCCCAAAAAATACTTTTTACCCCCCCGAATATTTTTACCCCCAAAAAAAACATTTTAACCCCCTCCAAAATTTTTTAAACCCCCCCAAAATGTTTTCACCCCCCCCGAGATGTTTTTACCCCCCCCCGAGATGTTTTTACCCCCCCGAATATTTTTACCCCCCAAAAATATTTTTTAACCCCCCCCAATATTTTTTACCCCCCCGAATACTTTTTACCCTAAAAAAATACATTTTAACCCCCCAAAAAAATTTTTTACCCCCCCAAGATGTTTTTACCCCCAAAAAATATTTTTTACACCCCCCAGGATGTTTTTACCCCCAAAAAATACTTTTTACCCCCCCCAAATTTTTTAAACCCCCCCAAATATTTTTACCCCCCACAAATAATTTTTACCCCCCCCTGAATATTTTTACCCCCAAAAAATACTTTTTAAACCCCCCCCGAAATTTTTTTACCCCCCCAGAATGTTTTTACCCCCCACAAATAATTTTTACCCCCCCCGGAATATTTTTACCCCCAAAAAATGTTTTTAACCCCCCCAAAATTTTTTAACCCCCCCTAAGATGCTTTTACCCCCCCCAAGCATTTTTTTTTACCCCCCCGAGTCTTTTTACCCCCCCCAAATATTTTTTACCCCCCCCAAATATTTTTTACCCCCCCATAAATATTTTTTTTACCCCCCCCCGGGTGTTTTTACCCCCCAAAATATTTCTTACACCCCCCCAGGATATTTTTTAACCCTCACAAATATTTTTTAAACCCCCCCAAAATATTTTTACCCCCCCCAAATATTTTTTACCCCCCCAAATATTTTTTACCCCCCCCCAATACTTTTTATTCCATCCCCCCCCAGGATGTTTTCACACCCCACAAATATTTTTTTAACCCCCCCAGAATATTTTTTAACCCCCCCAAATTTTTTCTACCCCCCCCCAGATATTCTCACCCCCCACAAACATTTTTTAACCCCCCCCCCCGAATGTTTTCACCCCCCACAAATATTTTTCCCCCCCCCCGGGGTGTTTTTACCCCCCTCAGGATAGTTTTACCCCCCACCCCAATACTTTTTACGCTTCCTAAGATGTTCTCACCCCCCCGCAAATATTTTTTGCCCCCCCCTAAATATTTTTACCCCCCCCCCCGACGTCCCCCCCCCACTCACCGGCGCCGGGGGGGTGAACACCCCCAGCCGCTCCCACCAGCTGTACCAGGCCGCCTCCACGTAGCGGGGGCTGTAGGTGGGGGGCAGCGGCACCCCCGTGGCTGCGCCCCAAGGGGTGTCACCGGCACCCCCAGACCCCCCCGGACACCCCCAAACCCCCCCAGGAACCCCCAGACCCCCCCCCCGAACCCCCAGACCCCCCCCAGGAACCCCAAACCCCCCCCAGGAACCCCCAGACCCCCCCGGACACCCCCAAACCCCCCCACCAGTCACCCCAAACCCCCCCCCCCCGGTCCCCCCCAGACCCCCCCAGAGCCCCCCCGGTCACCCCAGACCCCCCCCCCGTCACCCCAAACCACCCCCAGTCACCCCGTGTCCCCCCCCAAACCCCCCCCAGTTGCCCCCAGACCCCCCTGTTTTACCCCCAAACCCCCCAGTGTCCCCCCCAGACCCCCCCGGTGTCACCCCCAGGTGCCCCCCATCCCCCAAGACCCCCCCCAAATCCCTCACCCCCTGGTGTCACCCCCAGACCCCCCCCACCACTCTGTGACACCCCAAAACCCCCCCAGGTCCCCCCCAGACCCCCCCGCGTCCCCCCCAAACCCCCCCGGGTCCCCCCCAGACCCCCCCGCGTCCCCCCCATGTCCCCTCCACCACCCCGTGACACCCCCAAGCCCCCCCAGGTCACCCCCAAACCCCCCCAGTGTCCCCCCCAGACCCCCCCCACTACCCTGTGACACCCCCAGACCCCCCCGCATCCCCCCAAAACCCCCCCAGGTCCCCCCCGGACCCCCCACCACCACCCTGTGACACCCCCAAGCCCCCCAGGTCACCCCCAAACCCCCCCAGTGTCCCCCCCAGACCCCCCCCCACCCTGTGACACCCCCAGACCCCCCCGCATCCCCCCCAAACCCCCCCAGGTCCCCCCCAGACCCTCCTGCGTCCCCCCCAGACCCCCCCCACCACCCTGTGACACCCCAAAACCCCCCCAGGTCCCCCCCAGACCCCCCCGCGTCCCCCCCAAACCCCCCCGCGTCCCCCCCATGTCCCCACCACCACCCTGTGACACCCCCAAGCCCCCCAGGTCACCCCCAAACCCCCCCAGTGGCCCCCCCAGACCCCCCCCACCACCCTGTGACACCCCCAGACCCCCCCCGCATCCCCCCCAAACCCCCCCAGGTCCCCCCCAGACCCCCCCCACCACCCTGTGACACCCCAAAACCCCCCCAGGTCCCCCCCAGACTCCCCCCACGTCCCCCCCAGACCCCCCAGGTCCCCCCCAGACCCCCCCGCACCCTTCCTGCCGCCGGGCTCCAGCGGGTGCCGATACTCCACGCTGGATTTGGGGGTCCAGCCCCTGGGGGGGGCTGTCGGCACCTTTGGGGGAACCTGAACCAAGAGCAAACCAGTAAAAACCAGTCCGGACCAGTACAACCCAACACACAGCAACACCCCCGCCCTGAACGCCCCCAGTACCTCCCAGTGCACCCCAGCCTCTCCCAGTCCCCTCCAGTTGCCCCCAGTGGCCCCTAAACTGGCTCCCACTTGCCCCCAGCACTCCCAGTTGCTCCCAGTGCCCCCCCCCAGCCCTCTCTCCCAGTAGCTCCAACCCTCCCAGTCCCCCCAGTGACCCCCAACTCCCTCTCCCAGTCCCCTCAACCCTCCCAGTGCCCCCTAATGCCCTCTCCCAGTCCTCCCAGTGCCCACCAACCCCCTCTCCCAGTGGTCCCCAGCCTCTCCCAGTATTCCCAGTGTCCCCCCTCCCAGTGTTCCCAGTAACCCCCAGCCTCTCCGTGTTCCCAGTAACCCCCAGCCTCTCCCAGTGTTCCCAGTAACCCCAACCCCCTCTCCCAGTGCCCCCCAACCCCCCCTCCCAGTGCCCCCCAACCCCCCCTCCCAGTGTTCCCAGTAACCCCAACCCCCTCTCCCAGTACCCCCCAGCCTCTCCCAGTGTTCCCAGTGCCCCCTCTCCCAGTGTTCCCAGTAACCCCCAGCCTCTCCCAGTGTTCCCAGTAACCCCCAGCCTCTCCCAGTGTTCCCAGTAACCCCCAGCCCCTCCCAGTGCCCCCCAGCCCCTCCCAGTGTTCCCAGTCCCCCCCAAACCCCTCTCCCAGTGCCCCCCAGCCCCTCCCAGTTGCCCCCAGTCCCCCCCACCCCCTCTCCCAGTGCCCCCCAGCCCCTCCCAGTACCCCCCTACCCCCTCTCCCAGTGCCCCCCAGCCTCTCCCAGTGTTCCCAGTGCCCCCTCTCCCAGTGTTCCCAGTAACCCCCAGCCTCTCCCAGTGTTCCCAGTAACCCCCAGCCTCTCCCAGTGTTCCCAGTAACCCCAACCCCCTCTCCCAGTGCCCCCCAGCCCCTCCCAACCCCCTCTCCCAGTGCCCCCCAACCCCTCCCAGTGTTCCCAGTAACCCCAACCCCCTCTCCCAGTGCCCCCCAACCCCCCCTCCCAGTGCCCCCCAACCCCCCCTCCCAGTGTTCCCAGTAACCCCAACCCCCTCTCCCAGTACCCCCCAGCCTCTCCCAGTGTTCCCAGTGCCCCCTCTCCCAGTGTTCCCAGTAACCCCCAGCCTCTCCCAGTGTTCCCAGTAACCCCAACCCCCTCTCCCAGTGCCCCCCAGCCCCTCCCAGTTGCCCCCAGTCCCCCCCACCCCCTCTCCCAGTAACCCCCAGCCTCTCCCAGTGTTCCCAGTAACCCCAACCCCCTCTCCCAGTGACCCCCAGCCCCTCCCAGTGTTCCCAGTGCCCCCCCAACCCCCTCTCCCCGTGCCCCCCAGCCCCTCCCAGTCCTCCCAGTCCCCCCCACCCCCTCTCCCAGTGCCCCCCAGCCCCTCCCAGTTGCCCCCAGTCCCCCCCCAGTACCCGAGGCCTCTCCCGCCGCTGCCGCTGCCGCTTCTCCTTCTGCTCCCGGGCGCGGAGCCGGGTCAGCTCGCGGGGGTCCCACGGGGGGGGCACGGACACCCCGTCACACCGGGCCCGGGCCCCCACCGGCGGCCGCAGGGGGCGAGCGGCGGCCACGGCCCGGGCCAGCGCGGGCGCCGCCATGATGGCCCCGGGGCCTCTCCTTCACGTGACTGACAGACCCCCTCACGTGACTGACAGACCCCCCCCCCCTCACGTGACTGACGCCCCGGACGCCAGAGCGGGAGCGTGGTGATGGGGGGGGAGGTGAAGGGGGCGTGGCCTGACGCGGGGAGGGGGCGTGGCCTGCGGCGCGCCTCCACGTGGCGCGGAGCAGGGCGGGAAAAAAGGGGCGGGGCTACGGCGGGAGCTGGGGGCTCGGTGAGTGGTGGTGGGGGGGAAATGGGGCAGATCTGGGGGGCAACGGGGGGTAATTGGGAGGGGCTGGGGGGATATTGAGGGGCAACAGGGACTGGGGGGGTAGTGGGGGGAAATTGGGGGGCAACAGGGACCGGGGGGGTCGATGGGGGGATATTGGGGGGGCAATGGGGGTAATTGGGAGGGGCTGGGGGGCAATGGGGGGATATTGAGGGGCAACAGGGACTGGGGGAGTCGATGGGGGGATACTGGGGGGCTGGGGGGGCAATTGGGAGGGGCTGGGGGGCAATGGGGGGTAATTGGGAGGATCTGGGGGGCAATGGGGAGATATTGAAGGGCAACAGGGACTGGGGGGGTCGATGGGGGGATACTGGGGGGCTGGGGGGCAATGGGGGGTAATTGGGGGGGTAAGAGGGACTGGGGGGGGCAATGAGGGGAAATTGGGGGGCAGCGGGGGGGGGGGGGGGCTCACCGCACTGCGCTTCTCTGCTGCCCTCGCAGGTGCGGGTGATACTGGTCGCTACTGGTTTATACTGGTGAAGAGCCGCGGTGGGGGGGGGCGATGGAGGCCGCCCCCCGCCCCCCCCCCGCCTGCAGCGGGGGCAGCTGCAGTGCAAGAACCTGCACGAGTTCCTGCGGGGGCTGAGCCCCCCCATCCTCGACCGCCTCTACGGGCACCCCGCGACCTGCCTGGCCGTCTTCCGGTGAGCCCCCCCAAACCTGACACCCCCCCACAACCCCCCCGGGATGCCCCAAGAACCCCCGGGGCACCCTGACCCCCCCCCTGGGGCACCCTGACCCCCCCCGGGGTACCCCAACACGCTTTGGGGATCCCTGACCCCCCCCTTGGGGCACCCTGACCCCCCCCGGGGCACCCCAGCGCTCTTTGGGATCCCTGACCCCCCCCTTGGGGCACCCTGACCCCCCCCGGGGCACCCCAACGTGCTTTGGGGATCCCTGACCCCCCCCTTGGGGCACCCTGACCCCCCCCTTGGGGCACCCTGACCCCCCCCGGGGCACCCCAACACGCTTTGGGGATCCCTGACCCCCCCCTGGGGCACCCTGACCCCCCCCGGGGCACTCCAACACACTTTGGGGGTCCCTGACCCCCCCCTTGGGGCACCCTGACCCCCCCCGGGGCACCCCAACACGCTTTCGGGGTCCCTGACCCCCCCCGGGGCACCCTGACCCCCCCCGGGGCACCCCAATGCTCTTTGGGGATCCCTGACCCCCCCCTTGGGGCACCCTGACCCCCCCCGGGGCACCCCAACACGCTTTCGGGGTCCCTGACCCCCCCCGGGGCACCCTGACCCCCCCCGGGGCACCCCAATGCTCTTTGGGGATCCCTGACCCCCCCCTTGGGGCACCCCAATGCTCTTTGGGGATCCCTGACCCCCCCCTTGGGGCACCCTGACCCCCCCCGGGGCACCCTAACGCTCTTTGGGGGTCCCTGACCCCCCCCCGGGGCACCCCAATGCTCTTTGGGGATCCCTGACCCCCCCCTGGGGCACCCTGACCCCCCCTGGGGCACCCCAACACGCTTTGGGGGTCCCTGACCCCCCCCGGGGCACCCCAATGCTCTTTAGGGATCCCTGACCCCCCCCGGGGCACCCCAATGCTCTTTGGGGGTCCCTGACCCCCCCCGGGGCACCCTGACCCCCCCCAGGTCACCCCAACACTCCCCCTGACCCCCCCCCCCCCAGCACCCCAATCCCCCCCCGAGACTCCCAATCCCCCCCCCCTCCCCGAGCACCCCAATCTCTCCCGCGGTGGGTGAGGGTGCCCACGGGTGCTTTCTACAGGGCAAAAGGGGGGGTTGTGGGTTTTGGGGTGCCCCCCCTCGTGGCTCAGGGTGCCCCCCCCCCCGACCTGACCCCCCCCAGGGAGCTGCCGGGGCTGGCGCAGGCCGGGGTGATGCGGATGCTGTTCCTGGAGCAGCCCCTCCCTCAGGCCGCCGTCGCCCTTTGGGTCAAGAAGGAGCACAGCAAGTGGGTGCTGGGGGGGGCCATGGGGGGGTCCTGAGGGGGCTGAGGGGGGGGCCATGGGGGGTCCTAAGGGGGCTGGGGGGGGCCATGGGGGTGCTGGAGGGGGCGTAAGGGCATTGAAAGGGTGCTGGGGGGGTCCTAAGGGGGCTTGGGAGGGCCCTGGGGTGCTGGGGGGCCCTGAGGGGGGGCCATGGGGGGGTCCTAAGTGGGTCGGGGAGGGTGCTGGGGGGGGGCCTTGGGGGGTCCTAGGGGGCTGGGGGGGGGCCATGGGGGTGCTGGAGGGGGCGTAAGGGCGCTGAAAGGGTGCTGGGGGGGTCCTAAGGGGGCTTGGGAGGGCCCTGGGGGGGCCATGGGGGGGTCCTAAGTGGGTCGGGGGGGGTGCTGGGGGGGCCCTAAGGGGGCTGGGGGGGGGCCATGGGGGGTCCTAGGGGGCTGGGGGGGGCCATGGGGGTGCTGGAGGGGGCGTAAGGGCGCTGAAAGGGTGCTGGGGGGGTCCTAAGGGGGCTTGGGAGGGCGCTGGGGGGGCCATGGGGGGGTCCTAAGTGGGTCGGGGGGGGGGGTGCTGGGGGGCCCTAAGGGGGCTGGGGGGGGTCCTAGGGGGCTGGGGGGGGGCATAGGGGTGCTGGTGGGGGCGTAAGGGTGCTGGGGGGGTCCTAAGGGGGCTTGGGGGGGCCCTGGGGGTGCTGGGGGGGCCCTAAGGGAGCTGGGGGGGTTTTGGGAGGGGCCTGGGGATGCTGAGGGGGACCTGGGGGGGTCCTAAGCAGATTTGGGGGGGTCCTAAGGTGGCTGGGGGGGGTCCTAAGGGTCCCTTAAGGGGGGTGGGGGGGGCCCTGGGGGGGCCCTGTGGGTGCTTGGGGCGGATTTTGGGGTGCTGGGGGGCCCTAAGGGGGCCAGGGTGGGATTTTGGGGTGCTGGGGGGGCCCTGAGGGTGCTTGGGGTGGATTTTGGGGTGCTGGGGGGCCCTGAGGGGGCCGGGGTGGGATTTTGGGGTGCTGGGGGGGCCCTGAGGGTGCTTGGGGTGGATTTTGGGGTGCTGGGGGGCCCTGAGGGGGCCGGGGTGGGATTTTGGGGTGCTGGGGGGGCCCTGAGGGTGCTTGGGGTGGATTTTGGGGTGCTGGGGGGCCCTGAGGGGGCCGGGGTGGGATTTTGGGGTGCTGGGGGGGCCCTGAGGGTGCTTGGGGTGGATTTTGGGGTGCTGGGGGGCCCTAAGGGGGCCGGGGTGGGATTTTGGGGTGCTGGGGGGGCCCTGAGGGTGCTTGGGGCGGATTTTGGGGTGCTGGGGGGCCCTAAGGGGGCCAGGGTGGGATTTTGGGGTGCTGGGGGGGCCCTGAGGGTGCTTGGGGCGGATTTTGGGGTGCTGGGGGGCCCTAAGGGGGCCGGGGTGGGATTTTGGGGTGCTGGGGGGGCCCTGAGGGTGCTTGAGGTGGATTTTGGGGTGCTGGGGGGCCCTAAGGGGGCCGGGGTGGGATTTTGGGGTGCTGGGGGGGCCCTGAGGGTGCTTGGGGCAGATTTTGGGGTGCTGGGGGGCCCTAAGGGGGCCAGGGTGGGATTTTGGGGTGCTGGGGGGGCCCTGAGGGTGCTTGGGGTGGATTTTGGGGTGCTGGGGGGCCCTAAGGGGGCCGGGGTGGGATTTTGGGGTGCTGGGGGGGCCCTGAGGGTGCTTGGGGCGGATTTTGGGGTGCTGGGGGGCCCTAAGGGGGCCAGGGTGGGATTTTGGGGTGCTGGGGGGGCCCTGAGGGTGCTTGGGGTGGATTTTGGGGTGCTGGGGGGCCCTAAGGGGGCCGGGGTGGGATTTTGGGGTGCTGGGGGGGCCCTGAGGGTGCTTGGGGCGGATTTTGGGGTGCTGGGGGGGATCCCCAGGAATCGCAGGGGCCTTGAGGAGCCCCCTTGATTTTTGGGGTGCCGGGGGGGGGCGTTCCGGGGGGCCCCGCAGGGAGCAGGCCGAGAGCCGGGAGGTGCTGCTGGCGCTGCGGCTGTGGCACCCCCACACCCTGCCGGGGGGGCTGCCGGGGGTGGCCCTGCACCCCAACTTCCGCCAGAACCTGCGGGTGGCCCTGCTGGGGGGGTGCGTGACGGGGGGGGGGCGCTTGGGGTGAGGGGGGGGGACTTGGGGGGCACAGGGGGGCGGGGTCCCGGGGGTGATAAGGGGTGGGGAGGGGTTACTGGGGGGCACAGGGGTGTTGGGGGGGTAATTTGGGGTGAGGGGGGACTTGGGGGTCCCAGGGATGTTGGGGGGGGTAATTTGGGGTGAGGGGGCGACTTGGGGGGCACAGGGATGTTGGGGGGGGTAATTTGGGGTGAGGGGGGGACTTGGGGGGCACAGGGGTGTTGGGGGGGTAATTTGGGGTGAGGGGGGGATTTGGGGGGCACAGGGGTGTTGGGGGGGTAATTTGGGGTGAGGGGGGACTTGGGGGGCACAGGGGTGTTGGGGGGGTAATTTGGGGTGAGGGGGGGACTTGGGGGGCACAGGGGTGCAGTGGGGGGGTCATTTGGGGTGATAAGGGGCAAGGGGGGAACTTGGGGGTCCCAGGGATGTTGGGGGGGGTAATTTGGGGTGAGGGGGGGACTTGGGGGTCACAGGGGTGTTGGGGGGGTAGTTTGGGGTGAGGGGGGGACTTGGGGGTCCCAGGGGTGTGGGGGGGGTAATTTGGGGTGAGGGGGGGACTTGGGGGTCCCAGTGGTGTTGGGGGGGTAATTTAGGCTGAGGGGGGGACTTGGGGGGCACAGGGATGTTGGGGGGGGGGGCACAGGGGTGCAGTGGGGGTGTCATTTGGGATGAGGGGGGGACTTGGGGGGCACAGGGGGGCAAGGGGGGGTCCCGGGGGTGATAAGGGGTGAGGGGAGGTTACTTGGGGGTCCCAGGGATGTTGGGGGGGGGTAATTTAGGGTGAGGGGGGGGACTTGGGGGGCACAGGAGTGCAGTGGGGGGGGTCATTTGGGGTGGGAGGGGGTACTTGGGGGGTCGCAGGGGTGTTGGGGGGGGTAATTTGGGGTGAGGGGGGGACTTGGGGGTCCCAGGGATGTTGGGGGGGGGGCACAGGGATACAGTGGGGGGGTCATTTGGGGTGTGGGGGGGGGGGGGACGACTTGGGGGGGCACCGGGGGGGTCCCTTGGGGCGACAAGAGATTGCGCGTGTGTGTGTGTGCGCGTGGGGGGGGGGGCGTTACCTGGGCTCAAATTAACGAGGTTTCGGGGGGGCTGAAATGACAAACTGGGAGGTTTTGGGGGTGCTGGGGGGTATCGGGGGGGTGATTTTGGGGTGTTTTTTTTTTTTTGGGGGGGGGTCACCCCAAAATTAAAGGGGTGTCCCGCAGGGGCAAGGCCTGGTCGGACGACACGAGCCAGCTGGGCCCGGACAAACACGCGCGGGACGTGCCGGCCCTCGACAGATACGCGGAGGAGCGCTGGGAGGTGAGGGGGGGCTTTTTATTTTTTTTGTGGGGGGGGCCACGATATTTTTGGGGAGCCCCCCCCCCCCCTCTTCCTTCCCCAGGAGTGAGGTTTTTTGGGGGGCGCCCCGGTTTCAGGTGATTTTACACTTCATGGTGGGGTCGCCCAGCGCCGCCGTCAGTCAGGATTTGGCTCAGCTGCTCGTTCAGGCCGGGCTGATGAAAAGGTGAGGGGGGGGGCGCGGGTTTGGGGGGGTCCTGGGGGGGTTTGGGGGGGTCTGAAGCACTTGGGGGGGGGCTCTGAAGGATTGGGGGGGGGCTCTGAAGGATTTGGGGGGGGCCTTGAAGGGGTTTGGGGGGGCTCTGAAGGATTGGGGGGGGCCTTGAGGGGATTGGGGGGGGCACGGAAGGATTGGGGGGGGCACTGGAGGATTTGGGGGGGGCTCTGAAGGATTGGGGGGGGCTCTGAAGGATTGGGGGGGGCTCTGGAGGATTTGGGGGGGGCTCTGGAGGATTTGGGGGGGGCTCTGGAGGATTGGGGGGGGCTCTGAAGGATTGGGGGGGCACTGAAGGATTTGGGGGGGGCTCTGAAGGATTTGGGGGGGGCTCTGGAGGATTGGGGGGGGCTCTGGAGGATTTGGGGGGTCTCTGAAGGATTTGGGGGGGCTCTGAAGGATTTGGGGGGGCACTGAAGGATTTGGGGGGGGCACTGGAGGATTGGGGGGGTCACTGAAGGATTTGGGGGGGGCTCTGAAGGATTTGGGGGGGGCACTGAAGGATTTGGGGGGGCACTGAAGGATTTGGGGGGGCACTGGAGGATTGGGGGGGTCACTGAAGGATTTGGGGGGGCACTGGAGGATTGGGGGGGGCACTGAAGGATTTGGGGGGGTCACTGAAGGATTCGGGGGGGCTCTGAAGGATTTGGGGGGGGCTCTGAAGGATTTGGGGGGGCTCTGAAGGATTTGGGGGGGGCTCTGAAGGATTGGGGGGGTCACTGAAGGATTTGGGGGGGGCTCTGAAGGATTTGGGGGGGGCTCTGAAGGATTTGGGGGGGGCTCTGAAGGATTGGGGGGGTCACTGAAGGATTTGGGGGGGTCACTGAAGGATTGGGGGGGCTCTGAAGGATTTGGGGGGGTCACTGAAGGATTTGGGGGGGGGCTACGAGGAATGTAGAGCACACACATAGAGTGGGGGGGGGGGTGTATTTCCCTTCACTTTTGGGGTTTAAAACAGGGCTGGGGGGGGGTATGCGGGTGTTTTTTGGGGGGGGGGGCCCCCTTTTTTTTTTTGGGGTGCACTAACAGCCCCCCCCCCGTCCCCAGCGAGGGGGGGGAGCCCCCCTGTATCACCTCGGCCGGGTTCCAGTTCCTCCTCCTCGACACCCCCGCCCAGCTCTGGTACTTCGTCCTCCAGTATCTCCGCGGGGCGGAGGTGAGCGGGGGGGGGGGGACCCAAAAAAAAAGGGGGGGACCCCAAAACATCCCCCCAGCCCCCCCAAATCAATTTTTAAACCCCCCCCCCAAAAAAAAATCCGCAGGCGCGGGGGATGGACCTGGTGGAGATTCTCTCCTTCCTCTTCCAGCTCAGCTTCTCCACCCTCGGAAAGGTGGGGGGGGGGGTGTTTGGGGGCCCCCCCAAAAATTTAGGGGACCCCCCCCTTCACCCTGGGGGGCTGAGGGAGTGCGGGGGGGTCTGGGGTGTCGGGGGGGGCACCCACAAAGGGGGTGGGAGGGAGAGGGGGGGAGTCCAGGGGGAGGGGAAAGTGACCCCCCCCGTCGCTGGGTTGGGGCAGGAGGGGGGGTTGTATAGGGAGGGGGGAACTGGGGGGAGCTGGGAGGGACTGGGGGGGACTGGGGAGGGACTGGGGGGGAACTGGGAGGGACTGGGGGGGAGCTGGGAGGGACTGAGGGGGACTGGGGGGCAGCTGGGAGGGACTGAGGGGGACTGGGGGGAGCTGGGGAGGGACTGGGGGGAGCTGGGAGGGGACTGGGAGGAACTGGGGGGTAACTGGGAGGTACTGGGAGTAACTGGGAGCCCCCAGGACTACTCGGTGGAGGGTTTGGGGTAACTGGGCGTTACTGGGGATAACTGGGAGGAACTGGGAGTAACTGGGAGCCCCCGGGACTCCTCGGTGGAGGGTTTGGGGTAACTGGGCGTTACTGGGGGTAACTGGGAGGAACTGGGAGCCCCCGGGACTACTCGGTGGAGGGTTTGGGGTAACTGGGCGTTACTGGGGGTAACTGGGAGGAACTGGGAGTAACTGGGAGCCCCCGGGACTACTCGGTGGAGGGTTTGGGGTAACTGGGCGTTACTGGGGTAACTGGGAGGAACTGGGAGTAACTGGGAGCCCCCAGGACTACTCGGTGGAGGGTTTGGGGTAACTGGGCGTTACTGGGGGTAACTGGGAGGAACTGGGAGTAACTGGGAGCCCCCAGGACTACTCGGTGGAGGGTTTGGGGTAACTGGGCGTTACTGGGGGGAACTGGGAGGAACTGGGAGTAACTGGGAGCCCCCAGGACTACTCGGTGGAGGGTTTGGGGTAACTGGGCGTTACTGGGGGTAACTGGGAGGAACTGGGAGTAACTGGGAGCCCCAGGACTACTCGGTGGAGGGTTTGGGGTAACTGGGCGTTACTGGGGGTAACTGGGAGGAACTGGGAGTAACTGGGAGCCCCCAGGACTACTCGGTGGAGGGTTTGGGGTAACTGGGCGTTACTGGGGGTAACTGGGAGGAACTGGAAGTAACTGGGAGCCCCCAGGACTACTCGGTGGAGAGTTTGGGGTAACTGGGCGTTACTGGGGGTAACTGGGAGGAACTGGGAGTAACTGGGAGCCCCCAGGACTACTCGGTGGAGAGTTTGGGGTAACTGGGCGTTACTGGGGGTAACTGGGAGGAACTGGGAGTAACTGGGAGCCCCCAGGACTACTCGGTGGAGGGTTTGGGGTAACTGGGCGTTACTGGGGGTAACTGGGAGGAACTGGGAGTAACTGGGAGCCCCAGGACTACTCGGTGGAGGGTTTGGGGTAACTGGGCGTTACTGGGGGTAACTGGGAGGAACTGGAAGTAACTGGGAGCCCCCAGGACTACTCGGTGGAGGGTTTGGGGTAACTGGGCGTTACTGGGGGGAACTGGGAGGAACTGGGAGTAACTGGGAGCCCCCAGGACTACTCGGTGGAGGGTTTGGGGTAACTGGGCGTTACTGGGGGTAACTGGGAGGAACTGGAAGTAACTGGGAGCCCCCAGGACTACTCGGTGGAGGGTTTGGGGTAACTGGGCGTTACTGGGGGTAACTGGGAGGAACTGGAAGTAACTGGGAGCCCCCAGGACTACTCGGTGGAGGGGATGAGCGAGTCCCTGCTGACCTTCCTGCAGCACCTGCGGGAGTTCGGGCTGGTCTTCCAGAGGAAGGTGACACGGGGGGGACACGGGGGGGTGACATGGGGTGGGGGGACACGCGGGGGGGTGACAGGACATGGGGTGACACGGGGGGGGACAGGACACGGTGAGGGGGGGTGACACGGGGGGGGACAGGACACGGCGGGGGGGTGACACCAAGGGGACCGCTCGGGGGGGGGGCGTTGTCCCCACAACCGGGTCCTTGACACCACGTCCCGTGTCCCTGTGCCCCCCCCCTTGTCCTTGTGCCCCCCCCCTTGTCCTTGTGCCCCCCCCCTTGTCCTTGTGCCCCCCCCCTTGTCCTTTTGTCCCCCCCTTGTCCTCATGGCCCCCCCCTTGTCCCTGTGTCCCCCCCTTTTTCCCTGTGCCCCCCCTTGTCCTTATCCTTCTCCCATTGTCCTCGGGTCCCCCCCCGTTGTCCCTGTGCCCCCCCCGTTGTCCCTGTGCCCCCCCCGTTGTCCCTGTGCCCCCCCTTTGTCCCTGTGTCCCCCCCCCCCCCGTTTTCCTTATCCCTCTCCCGTTGTCCCTGTGCCCCCCCCGTTGTCCCTGTACCCCCCCCGTTGTCCCTCTGCCCCCCCTTTGTCCCCCCCCCGTTGTCCCTGTCCCCCCCCCGTTGTCCCTGTGTCCCCCCCCTTTGTCCCTGTCCCCCCCCAGCGCAAGTCCCGCCGGTTCTACCCCACGCGCTTGGCCATCGCCCTGGCCTCGGGGACATCGGGGGCCCCCCCCGAACCCGACGCTCACGGCTTCGTCCTCGTCGAGACCAACTACCGCATCTACGCCTACACAGGTGCCACCTCCTGTCCCCTCCCTGTCCCCAACCGCGGGGGGGGGGGACACACACAGGACCCCCCCCACCCCACCCCACCCCACCCCACTCCGTGTCCCCTCTCCCCCACGTCCCCCTTTTAACCCCCGAGCCTCGTGTGTGTGTCCCCCCCCCTCCGTGTCCCTTGTCCCCCGTCGCCCATCCTGTGCGTCCCCGTGTCCCCCCCCCGTGTCCCCGTGTCCCCCCCCCGTGTCCCCGTGTCCCCCCCCCAGACTCGGAGCTGCAGATCGCCCTCATCGCCCTCTTCTCCGAGCTCCTCTATCGCTTCCCCAACCTGGTGGTGGCCCAGGTGACAAGGGACAGCGTCCAGGCGGCCATCGCCAACGGCATCACCGCCGACCAGGTGGCCACTTGGGGGGGGGCTCCTGGGGGGATTGGGGGGGCCCCCGAGGGGGCCTTGGGGCTGCTTGGGGGTTTTGGGAGGGGGCTTTTGGGGGCACTGGGGGGTTCTTGGGGGGGGTCTTGGGGTCACTGAAGTGTCTTAGGGGGGGTTTTGGGGTGCCCCAGGGGTGTTGGGGGCACTGGGGGGGTTTGGGGGGGCTTTTGGGGGCACTGGGGTGTCTTAGGGGGGGTCTGGGGGGACTTTTGGGGCTGCTGGGGTGTCTTGGGGGGGCTTTTGGGGGCACTGGGGGGTCTTGGGGGGGGTCTTGGGGTGACTGAAGTGTCTTGGGGGGGTTTTGGGGTCCCCCAGGGGGTGTTGAGGGCACTGGGGGGTCTTAGGGGGGGTCTGGGGGGGGTTTTGGGGGCACTGGGGTGTCTTAGGGGGGTTCTGGGGGGCTTTTGGGGCTGCTGGGGTGTCTTGGGGGGGTTTTGGGGGGCTTTTGGGGGCACTGGGGGGTCTTAGGGGGGGTCTGGGGGGACTTTTGGGGGCTGCTGGGGTGTCTTGGGGGGGTTTTGGGGGGGCTTTTGGGGGCACTGGGGGGTCTTGGGGGGGGTCTTGGGGTGACTGAAGTGTCTTAGGGGGGGTTTTGGGGTCCCCCAGGGGGTGTTGGGGGCACTGGGGGGTCTTAGGGGGGTCTGGGGGGGTTTTGGGGGCACTGGGGGGTCTTGGGGGGGGTCTTGGGGTGACTGAAGTGTCTTAGGGGGGGTTTTGGGGTGCCCCAGGGGGTGTTGGGGGCACTGGGGGGGTTTGGGGGGCTTTTGGGGGCACTGGGGTGTCTTAGGGGGGTCTGGGGGGCTTTTGGGGCTGCTGGGGTGTGTTGGGGGGCTTTTGGGGGCACTGGGGGGTCTTAGGGGGGGTCTGGGGGACTTTTGGGGCTGCTGGGGTGTCTTGGGGGGGTTTTGG
This sequence comes from Athene noctua, assembly GCF_965140245.1. Classification (NCBI taxonomy): domain Eukaryota; kingdom Metazoa; phylum Chordata; class Aves; order Strigiformes; family Strigidae; genus Athene; species Athene noctua. The sequence goes on from NC_134070.1 coordinate 689,384, forward strand.
GGGGGCTTTTGGGGGCACTGGGGGGTCTTGGGGGGGGTCTTGGGGTGACTGAAGTGTCTTAGGGGGGGTTTTGGGGTCCCCCAGGGGGTTGTTGAGGGCACTGGGGGGTCTTAGGGGGGGGTCTGGGGGGGGTTTTGGGGGCACTGGGGTGTCTTAGGGGGGTTCTGGGGGGGCTTTTGGGGCTGCTGGGGTGTCTTGGGGGGGTTTTGGGGGCTTTTGGGGGCACTGGGGTGTCTTAGGGGGGGTCTGGGGGACTTTTGGGGCTGCTGGGGTGTCTTGGGGGGGTTTTGGGGGGCTTTTGGGGGCACTGGGGGGTCTTGGGGGGGTTTTGGGGGGCTTTTGGGGGCACTGGGGGGTCTTGGGGGGGTTTTGGGGGCGTCTTGGGGTGTTGGGGGCACTGGGGGGTCTTAGGGGGGGTCTGGGGGGGGTTTTGGGGGCACTGGGGGGGTCTTGGGGGGGGTCTTGGGGTCACTGAAGTGTCTTAGGGGGGGTTTTGGGGTGCCCCAGGGGGTGTTGGGGGCACTGGGGGGTCTTAGGGGAGGTTTTGGGGTGCCCCAGGGGGATATTGGGGTGCCTTTGGGTTCCCCGGGGGTATTGGGGTGCTCCTTCTGGTATTGGGGTTCCCCCTGGGGATATTGGGGTGCTCCTGGGGGTTTGGGGTGCCTTTGGGTGTCCCTGGGGACATTGGGGTGTCTCAGCGGGATATTGGGGTGCCTTTGGGTGCCCCTGGAGGTATTGGGGTGCTCCTTTGGGTATTGGGGTTCCCCCTGGGGATATTGGGGTGCCCCTGGGGGTTTTGGGGTGCCCCTGGGGGTTTTGGGGTGCCTTTGGGTTCCCCCGGGGATATTGGGGTGCTCCTTTGGGTATTGGGGTTCCCCCCTGGGGGTTTTGGGGTGCTCCTGGGGGTTTTGGGGTGCCTTTGGGTTCCCCCGGGGATATTGGGGTGCTCCTTTGGGTATTGGGGTTCCCCCCTGGGGGTTTTGGGGTGCTCCTGGGGGTTTTGGGGTGCCTTTGGGTGCCCCTGGGGGTATTGGGGTTCCCCCGGGGATAATGGGGTGCCCCTGGAGGTATTGGGGTGCTCCTTTGGGTATTGGGGTTCCCCCTGGGGATATTGGGGTGCTCCTGGGGGTTTTGGGGTGCCTTTGGGTGTCCCCGGGGATATTGGGGTGCTCCTGGGGGTTTTGGGGTGCTCCTGGGGGTTTTGGGGTGCCTTTGGGTGTCCCCTGGGGGTTTTGGGGTGCCCCTGGGGGTTTTGGGGTGCTCCTGGGGGTTTTGGGGTGCCTTTGGGTGTCCCCGGGGATATTGGGGTGCTCCTGGGGGTTTTGGGGTGCCTTTGGGTGTCCCCGGAGATATTGGGGTGCCCCTGGGGGTTTTGGGGTGCTCCTGGGGGTTTTGGGGTGCCTTTGGGTGTCCCTGGGGACATTGGGGTGTCTCAGCGGGATATTGGGGTGCCTTTGGGTGCCCTTGGGCACACCGAGGTGCCCCGGGGATATTGGGGTGCCCCTGCAGATATTGGGGTGCCCCCCACTCACCTGCCCCCCCCCCCCCAGATCATCCACTTCCTCCGCACCCGGGCTCACCCCGTCATGGCCAAGCAGGTGGGTGCCCCTTTATTTTTTTTTTTTTGGGGGGGGGGGGGGTCCCCCAATACCTGAGTCCCCCCTAAATAGAGTGGGAGGGGTCTGAAGGCGTAGGGGGGGGTCCCCAAAATTCACCGCGTGTGTGTGTGCCCCCCCCCCAGAGCCCGGTGCTGCCCCCCACCATCACGGACCAGATCCGGCTGTGGGAGCTGGAGCGGGACCGGCTGCGCTTCTCCGAGGGTGAGGGACACGGGGGACACCCCAAAAATGTCCCCTGGGGTCACCCCGGTGTCCCCAAAATAGGGGTGGGGGGCAGGAGGGGACATTTAGGGGGTCACCCCAAGGGGTTTTGGGGGGATTGGAAGGGCTGGGGGGGCCCCAAAGTAAGGGGAGGGGGACCCCAAAGTTGGCCCTGATGTCCCCAGAGCAAGGGAGGGGGGGGGACAGTCCCCAAGGGGAGGTGACAGTCTCTGAGGGGGGGGTGACAACTTTGGGGACAGTCTCAGGGGGAGGTGACAGCCCCGGGAGGGAGGTGACAACTTTGGGGACAGTCTCAGGGGGAGGTGACAGCCCCGGGAGGGGGGTGACAACTTTGGGGACAGTCCCAGGGGGAGGTGACAATCCCCGAGGTCCCCAAGGGGGGAGGAGGTGACAACTCCTGGGCAGGTCCCCAAAAGGGAGGTGACAATCCCTGGGGTCCCCCAAGAGGAGGTGACAACCCCGGGGGGGCAAGGTGACAATCTCTGAGGGGAGGTGACAACTTTGGGGACAGTCCCAGGAGCAGGTGACAATGCCCCAAGGTCCCCAAGGGGGAGGATGTGACAACCCTGGGCAGGTCCCTGAGGTCCCCAAGGGGAGGTGACAATCCCTGAGGTCCCCAAGGGGAGGTGACAGCCCCGGGGGGGAGGTGACAATCCCTGTGCAGGTCCCCAAGGGGAGGTGACAATCCCTGAGGGGAGTTGACAGTCCCAGGGGGAGGTGACAATCCCTGAGGTCCCCAAGGGGCGGGGGGTGTGACAACCCTGGGCAGGTCCCTGAGGTCCCCAAGGGGAGGTGACAGCCCCAGGGCGGGGAGGTGACAATCCCTGAGGTCCCCAAGGGGAGGTGACAGCCCCAGGGCGGGGAGGTGACAATCCCTGTGCAGGTCCCCAAGGGGAGGTGACAATCCCTGAGGGGAGTTGACAGTCCCAGGGGGAGGTGACAATCCCTGAGGTCCCCAAGGGGCGGGGGGTGTGACAACCCTGGGCAGGTCCCTGAGGTCCCCAAGGGGAGGTGACAGCCCCCGGGGGGGGGGGGGCTGGGGGTGCGTGTAGATGTGGGGGTGTCCCCCCCTAACGCCCCCCGTCCCCCCCAGGGGTGCTGTACAACCAGTTCCTGTCGCAGGTGGATTTCGAGGTGCTGCGGGACCACGCCCGCGCCCTGGGGGTGCTGGTGTTCGAGAACCCCGCCCGGCGCCTGATGGTCGTCACCCCCGGGGGACACCCCGACGTCAAACGCTTCTGGAAGAGGCAGAAGCACAACGCTTAAAAATTGGGGGGACACCCCCCCCCTACACCCCACTTTTGCACCCCCCCGTCTTTCCCCAGTTCTCCCTCCGGTTCGCTGTCTCCAGCCCTGGGTGCCCCCCCCCGCCCCGCCCGGTGCCTCAGGCTGTTGGGTTTTGGGGTACCCCCCTGCCTTTGGGGGGCTGACACCCCTCATTCTGAGCACCCCAATTCCTCGGGGTCTGGGCATCTCAATTTTGGGCACCCCAAGATCCAGGCACCCCGATTTTTTGGGGGTCCAGGCACCCCAATCTCTCAACATCCAGGCACCCCGATCCTGAGCACCCCAATTTTTTGGGGGTCCAGGCACCCCAATTCCGGGCACCCCAATCCCATGAGGCTTTGACATCCTGATCCTGAGCACCCCAATTCCTCAGGGTCTAGGCACCCCAAGCTTTCAAGGTCCCGAGCACCCCAATTTTTGGGGGTCCAGGCACCCCAATCTCTCAACATCCAGGCACCCCGATCCCGAGCACCCCAATTTTTAGGGGTCCAGGCACCCCAATTCCAGGCTCCCCAATCCCATGAGGCTTTGACATCCTGATCCTGAGCACCCCAATTTCTCGGGGTTCAGGCACCCCAATTTCAGGCACCCCCAGCTCTCAAGATCCTGAGCACCCCAATTTTTGGGGGTTCAGGCACCCCATTCTCATGGGGCTTTGACATCCTGATCCTGAGCACCCCAATTTCTCGGGGTTCAGGCACCCCAATTTCGGGCACCCCAAGCTCTCGAGATCCTGAGCACCCCAATTTTTTGGGGGTCCAGGCACCCCAATCTCTCAACATCCAGGCACCCCGATCCCGAGCACCCCAATTTTTGGGGGTCCAGGCACCCCAATCTCTCAACATCCAGGCACCCCGATCCTGAGCACCCCAATTTTTTGGGGTCCAGGCACCCCGGTTTTGGGCACCCCAATCCCACGAGGCTTTGACATCCTGATCCTGAGCACCCCAATTTCTCGGGGTTCAGGCACCCCAATTTCAGGCACCCCAAGCTCTCGAGATCCTGAGCACCCCAATTTTTTGGGGGGTCCAGGCACCCCAATTCCGGGCTCCCCAATCCCATGAGGCTTTGACATCCTGATCCTGAGCACCCCAATTTCTCGGGGTTCAGGCACCCCAATTTCAGGCACCCCCAGCTCTCAAGATCCTGAGCACCCCAATTTTTTGGCGGTTCAGACACCCCGATTTCTCAGGATCGGGGCACCCCAGTTCCAGGCACCCCAATCTCTCAACATCCAGGCACCCCGATCCCGAGCACCCCAATTTTTTGGGTGTCCAGGCACCCCAATCTCTCAACATCCAGGCACCCCGATCCTGAGCACCCCAATTTTTTGGGGGTCCAGGCACCCCAATTCCGGGCACCCCAATCCCATGAGGCTTTGACATCCTGATCCTGAGCACCCCAATTCCTCAGGGTCTAGGCACCCCAAGCTTTCAAGGTCCCGAGCACCCCAATTTTTGGGGGTCCAGGCACCCCAATCTCTCAACATCCAGGCACCCCGATCCTGAGCACCCCAATTTTTAGGGGTCCAGGCACCCCAATTCCGGGCTCCCCAATCCCATGAGGCTTTGACATCCTGATCCTGAGCACCCCAATTTCTCGGGGTTCAGGCACCCCAATTTCAGGCACCCCCAGCTCTCAAGATCCTGAGCACCCCAATTTTTGGGGGTTCAGGCACCCCATTCTCATGGGGCTTTGACATCCTGATCCTGAGCACCCCAATTTCTCGGGGTTCAGGCACCCCAATTTCGGGCACCCCAAGCTCTCGAGATCCTGAGCACCCCAATTTTTTGGGGGTCCAGGCACCCCAATCTCTCAACATCCAGGCACCCCGATCCCGAGCACCCCAATTTTTTGGGGGTCCAGGCACCCCAATCTCTCAACATCCAGGCACCCCGATCCCGAGCACCCCAATTTTTGGGGGTCCAGGCACCCCAGTTTTGGGCACCCCAATCCCATGGGGCTTTGACATCCTGATCCTGAGCACCCCAATTTCTCGGGGTCCAGGCACCCCAATTTTGGGGCTCCAGCACCCCAAACTGTTGGTCTGGGTGGGGCAGAAACGACTTTTGAGGAAAAAAGCGGAGATTTTGGGGAAAAAGGTTTAATTTTTCTTCAAATTGACGGGTTTTTTGGGGGGAAAAAAAAAAAAAAGGCGATTTGTGAGGAGAAAAGGAAGGGTTTGGGGCAAAAAGTGATTTTATGAGGAAAAAAGGGGTTGAATGAAAATTAAAAAAAAAAATAGTAACTGGGAGGATTTGAAGGAAAATTAATTTTTTTTTTTGAGGAAAAAATGAAGGTTTTTTGCAAAAAATATTGCTAGAAGGATCTGAAAGAAAAATTGAGGGAGTTTGAGCAAAAAAGTTGAGTTTTTCTGCGGAAAAACTTGTTCAATCTCCTGTTTTTTTCTTTAGGAAAAAAAAAAATAATTTTTCATTTTTTTTGCTCATTTTTTCCTCCAGTTTTGATGGAAAACGGGGAGATTTTTGATGGGAAATTGCGGGTTTTGAGGGGGTAAAAATGAGCTTTTGGGAGAAAACGGGGAGTTCTGAGCCAAAAATTGAGGGGTTGAGGGGAAAGCGTATTTAAAAAAATTAAGTTTTGCGGTGTTTTTTGAGGAAAAAGGGTTTTTTTTGGGGGGAAAAAAAGGGGGTTTTGAGGGGAAAAAATGGGGATTTCTGAAAGTGGATTTGCTAAAAATTGGGAGTTCCTGATGAAAAAAATGTTGGTTGTGGGGTTTGGGGGTTTTTGTTGCGAGAAGAAAATGTTGAAAAAAGTGAATTTTGTTTTTTAAGAGTGGTGTTTTTTGATTGATTTTTTAATAATAAAAGCGGCGTTTTGAGGAAAAAAAAGAGAATTTTGAGAACAAGCCGGGGGTTGTCTGAGAGAGAAGCAGGTTCTTGGGAGGGAGGAAAGCAGCGATTTGGTTTTTTTTATTTTTTCGGGGTTGTTTTGGGGAGAAAATATGTTTTTTTTGATGAAGGAAAATGTGAGTTGAGGAGGAAAAATTGGGGGAAAATGTGGATTTGTGAGGATTTAAAAAAAAAAAAATCATAATAAAACGGATTTGGGGAGAAAACAGGGAGAATTCCTGCAGGGAGAAACCGCAGAGGTGGGTGGAGAGGGGGAGAAAACAATTCGATGGGGTTAAATCGAGGCATTTAAGGAAAAATAATCGGGGTTTTTTTTAAGGTTAAAAACCTCAAAACCGGGAAAAATGGGGATTTTTGGTCGGAGGCGGCCAACGGGTGGCGTTTGGAGGGAGAAAAAAGCGGGATTTGGTGCCGGGTTTGAGGGAAAAACTTCCGTTTCCCAGCGCGTTTGGTAGGGCGGGGCGTGTTGTCGGTTAATTGGGGTTAATTGGGGCTAATTAAAGGAGGGGGCGGAGTCTCCGTTGGCCGCGGCCGCCGGCGCTTCCCGCTTTATATAGGGCGGGGACTCCAAGCTCCGCCCCCCGGAGGGTTTCAATCAGGTCCGCCTGCCCCGCCCGCCGCCTGTGCTGGGAGGTGCCGTGGGTTTCAATCAGGTCCGACGCGGCTTGGCCACGCCCCCCTCCTCTTCCCGCCAGTGACTGGGGGCTCCGCAGGGTCCTACCGCCCGAGCGCGCCCGGATACACGGGGGCGGTAGGAAACCTCCGAGCCCGCCCAGTTCGCCCAGTAGCCCCCAGTGCTCCCAGTAGCCCCCTCGGCATCCCAGTGACTCCCTGAACCCCAGTTCCCCAGGATCTCCCAGATCCCAGTTCTCCCAGTCGCTCCCAGTTCCCCCCAGATCCCAGGGACTCCCTGAACCCCAGTTCTCCCAGTAACCCCCAGATCCCAGTTCTCCCAGTAGCCCCCAGTGCTCCCAGTAGCCCCTCAGCATCCCAGTAACTCCCTGAACCCCAGTTCCCCAGGACCTCCCAGATCCCAGTTCTCCCAGTCGCTCCCAGTAGCTCCCAGATCCCAGTTCTCCCAGTACTACTCAGATCCTTGTTCTCCCAGTAGCCCCCAGTTCTCCCAGTTCCCCCCATATCCCAGTTGTCCCAGTAGCCCCCAGTTCCCCCAGTATCCCCCACATCCCACTTCTCCCAGTAGACCCCAGTTCCCCCAGCACCCACCCAGGTACGGGCCCCCCCCCGACCACTGGGACCAGTATAAAGGGGATACTGGGACCAGTACGGGAGGGATACTGGGAGGGCGACAAGGGGGGGGGCGATGGGACCAGTTGAGGCCAGGGAAGGGCACTGGGACCAGTTTGGGAGGGACCAGTTTAGGCTGGGGGGGGGGGGGCAGGATGGGTTCAGGCCAATGGGGGTGCTGGCACCAGTTTAGGGTGGATACTGGGACCAGTTTAGGATGGATACGAATAATAGGCCCCTATGGGGCAGGGGGGTCCCTATGGGGCAGGGGGGGTCCCTATAGGGCAGGGGGGGGTCCCTATGGGTCGGGGGGGGTCCCTATGGGGCAGGGGGGGGTCCCCATGGGTCAGGGGGGTCCCTATGGGGCAGGGGGGGTCCCTATGGGGCGGAGGGGGGTCCCTATGGGTCGGGGGGGGGTCCCTATGGGTCGGGGGGGGGTCCCCATGGGGCAGGGGGGTCCCCATGGGGCAGGGGGGTCCCTATGGGTCAGGGGGGGTCCCTATGGGTCGGGGGGGGTCCCTATGGGTCAGGGGGGTCCCTATGGGTCGGGGGGGGTCCCTATGGGGCAGGGGGGTCCCTATGGGTCAGGGGGGGGTTCCTATGGGGCAGAAGGTCCCTATGGGGCCTCCCCCCCCCCCTTTGCCACCCCCCCCCCTCCCCATTTGCACGTCCCCCACCTCAACGACCCCTTTTATTTTTCTCATTTTTTTTTTTTTTTTTTTTTAATTAATGACTATAATTACATTTCCGGGCCGTTTTCCCCATTCCGGCCGTTTTTTCACCCATTTCTCCTCCCCCAGCACCCACCACCCCGCGGGGTGGGGGGGTGACGGGACCCGATTCTCCGCTGCGTGTTTAATTTGGGGGGGGGGGGGGGGGGTGTGTGGAGCCCCCCCCCCCCCCTCAGGGCTGATATTTTGGGGTGAAACCCCCCCGAATTGGGTCACCCGCCAGCGCCGCCTCCCTCGGGGTGGCCTTGAACCCGTGAAGGAGGAGGATGGGGGGGGGACACACACACCCCCCCACACACAACGGGGGGACCCCCCCCAAAAAAAAAAAAACAAAAAAAAAAACCAAACTCACACACACACACACACGGGGGGGGGGGGGGGGGGTGTCCCGTGTCCCCGCCGCGTGGCTCAGCGGTGGCCGTGGGCCGGGGTGACATCGGGGGCCGCGGGGGGGGGTCCGTGGGGGTCCCCGCAGAGGGAGGGGGGCGGCGGGGGGGCGGCGGGGGCCCCGTAGTGGCGGTGGCGCAGGACGTGGCAGAGCCAGGCCACCAGCTGCCAGTACTCCTCGAAGGAGACGCGTCGGTCCCCGTTGGCGTCCAGCAGGTCGAAGATGGCGGCCACAGCCTGCGGCTGGCCCGTGTCCTGCGGGGGGGACACCGGGGGGGACGTGGGGACAAGGGGAGGCACGCCGTGGGGACACGGGGACGTGGGGACGACGTGGGGACAAGGGGAGGGGCGCCGTGGGGACACGGGGATGTGGGGACGCCGTGGGGACAAGGGGAGGGACGCCGTGGGGACACGGGGATGTGGGGACGCCGTGGGGACACGGGGAGGGTCCCTGTGGGGACACCATGGGGACGTGGGGACAAGGGGAGGGACCCTGTGGGGACACCGTGGGGACATGGGGACAAGGGGAGGGACCCTGTGGGGACACAGGGACGTGGGGACGCCGTGGGGACAAGGGGAGGGACGCCGTGGGGACACGGGGACGTGGGGACGCCGTGGGGACACGGGGAGGGACCCTGTGGGGACATGGGGACACGTGGGGAGGGGGTGACACTGCTGGTGGGTGGATTGTGGGGACGTGGGGACACCATGGGGACAAGGGGAGAGACCCGGTGGGGACACGGGGACGTGGGGACACCGTGGGGACACCGTAGGGACAAGGGGAGGGGCGCCGTGGGGACACGGGGACGTGGGGACGCCGTGGGGACACGGGGAGGGACGCCGTGGGGACACGGGGAGGGACCCTGTGGGGACACCGTGGGGACGTGGGGACAAGGGGAGGGACCCCGTGGGGACACGGGGAGGGACCCTGTGGGGACACCGTGGGGACGTGGGGACAAGGGGAGGGACCCCGTGGGGACACGGGGACGTGGGGACGCCGTGGGGACACGGGGAGGGACGCCGTGGGGACACGGGGACGTGGGGACGCCGTGGGGACACGGGGAGGGACCCTGTGGGGACACCGTGGGGACGTGGGGACAAGGGGAGGGTCCCCGTGGGGACACGGGGACGTGGGGACGCCGTGGGGACACGGGGAGGGACGCCGTGGGGACACGGGGACGTGGGGACGCTGTGGGGACACCGTGGGGACGTGGGGACAAGGGGAGGGACCCCGTGGGGACACGGGGACGTGGGGACGCCGTGGGGACACGGGGAGGGACCCCGTGGGGACACGGGGACGTGGGGACGCCGTGGGGACACGGGGAGGGACCCTGTGGGGACACCGTGGGGACGTGGGGACAAGGGGAGGGACCCCGTGGGGACACGGGGAGGGACCCTGTGGGGACACCGTGGGGACGTGGGGACAAGGGGAGGGACCCCGTGGGGACACGGGGACGTGGGGACGCCGTGGGGACACGGGGAGGGACGCCGTGGGGACACGGGGACGTGGGGACGCTGTGGGGACACGGGGAGGGACCCTGTGGGGACACCGTGGGGACGTGGGGACACCATGGGGACAAAGGGAGAGACCCCATGGGGACACAGGGACACGTGGGGAGGGGGTGACACTGCTGGTGGGTGGATTGTGGGGACGTGGGGACACTGTGGGGACACCGTGGGGGACAAGGGGAGGGGCGCCGTGGGGACATGAGGACGTGGGGACGCTGTGGGGACATGGGGACACGTGGGGAGGGGGGTGGCACCGCTGGTGGGTGGATTGTGGGGACGTGGGGACACTGTGGGGACACTGTGGGGACAAGGGGAGAGACCCCGTGGGGACACGGGGATGTGGGGACACCGTGGGGACACCGTGGGGACAAGGGGAGGGACCCTGTGGGGACACGGGGACGTGGGGACACCATGGGGACAAAGGGAGAGACCCCATGGGGACACGGGGACACGTGGGGAGGGGGTGACACTGCTGGTGGGTGGATTGTGGGGACGTGGGGACACTGTGGGGACACCGTGGGGACAAGGGGAGGGGCGCCGTGGGGACACGGGGACGTGGGGACGCCGTGGGGACAAGGGGACACGTGGGGAGGGGGTGGCACCGCTGGTGGGTGGATCGTGGGGACACTGTGGGGACACCGTGGGGACACGGGGACATGTGGGGACACCCTGTGTGGGGACATGGGGATGTGGAAAGGGGACACGGGGACACCGTGGGGGGACACAGGGGACACGTGGGGACAAGGTGGCCCCGCTGGAGGGTGGGTCCCGTGGAAGGGGTGGGGACACCGTGGGGACACCGTGGGGACACCGGGGTGGGCGGGGGCCTTGGGGACATCTGTGGGGACACGAGGCGACGTGGAGGGACACGGTGGGGGGACACGGGGACACGGGGACACTCACGGTGAGCTGGTGGCCCAGCTCGCGGCGCAGGAGGCGCTGGAAGGCGGCGGGGTCCAGACTGGGCTCCCGCCCCCCCCGGCACTGGGCGTACTGGTGGAAGGTGGCGACCACGGCGTGGAGCCCCCGCTCCAGCGGGGAGGGGGACCCTGAGCCGCGGGGACACGGGGGACACGGGGGACAGTGGGGACATTGGGGACATGGGGGACATTGGGGACACGGGGGACATGGGGGGGACATGGGGGGACATGGGGGGACATGGGGGACATTGGGGGACATGGGGGGGACATTGGGGACATTGGGGACACGGGGGGACATTGGGGACATTGGGGACATTGGGGAAATGGGGGGACATGGGGGGACATTTGGGGACATGGGGGACATTGGGGACATGGGGGGGACATGGGGGACATTGGGGACATTGGGGACATTGGGGACACGGGGGACATGGGGGGGACATGGGGGGACATGGGGGACACGGGGGGGACATTGGGGACATTGGGGACACGGGGGGGACATGGGGGACAGTGGGGACATTGGGGACATGGGGGGGACATGGGGGACATTGGGGACATTGGGGACATTGGGGACACGGGGGACATTGGGGACACGGGGGGACATGGGGGGACATTGGGGGACATGGGGGGGACATGGGGGACATTGGGGGACATGGGGGGGACATTGGGGACATTGGGGACATGGGGGGACACGGGGGGACATTGGGGACATGGGGGGACATGGGGGGGACATTGGGGGACATGGGGGGGACATGGGGGGACATGGGGGGACATGGGGGGACATGGGGGGGACATGGGGGACATTGGGGGACATTGGGGGACATTGGGGACATGGGGGGACATTGGGGACATGGGGGACATTGGGGGACATGGGGGGGACATGGGGGGACATGGGGGGACATGGGGGGACATGGGGGGGACATGGGGGACATTGGGGGACATTGGGGGACATTGGGGACATGGGGGGACATTGGGGACATGGGGGACATTGGGGGACATGGGGGGGACATTGGGGGACATTGGGGACATTGGGGACATGGGGGACATTGGGGGACATGGGGGGGACATGGGGGACATTGGGGGACATGGGGGGGACATTGGGGGACATGGGGGACATTGGGGACACGGGGGGGACATTGGGGACATTGGGGACATGGGGGGACATGGGGGACATTGGGGACACGGGGGGACATTGGGGACATGGGGGGACATGGGGGGACATTGGGGACACGG
>NC_134070.1:701606-727696 GCF_965140245.1 Athene noctua
GTGTTTGGGGGGCACTTGGGGGGGTCTGGGGGCACTTGGGGGGATTTGGGGGGGCACGTGGGGGGATTTGGAGGGTTTGGGGGGCACTGGGGGAGGAGGGGGGGCCCTGGGGGAGTTTTGGGGGGCACTTGAGAGGTTTGGGGGGGTTGGGGGCACTTTGGGTGGTTGGGGGGGATTTGGGGGGCACTTGAGGGGGTTTGGACGGTTTGGGGGGGCATTGGGGGATGAGGGGGGGCGCTGGGGGGCTTTGGGGGGCATTTGAGGGGGTTTGGGGGGAATCTGGGGGCACTTTGGGGCATTTGGGGGGGGACCTGGGGGGATTTGGAGGGACTGGGGGGGTATTTGGGGGGGTCTGGGGGCACTTCGGGCGGTTGGGGGGGGTTTGGGGGGCACTTGGGGGGGTCCTGGGGGGGGTTGGGGTCTCCTGGAGGGCAGATTTGGGGAAATTTGGGGCCCGGGGGGGGGGCGGGACCCAGAGCACCACGTGACACCCACAGCAGCACCACCCCTATAGCACCCATCTATAGGGCACCTATAGGTCCCCCCTCACCCCTGGAGGGGGGGCAGAAGGACCTATAGTGAGAGTGTGTCCCCCCCCGCACCCCTATAAGCCCCCTATAGCCCCTATAGCCCCCCCGCAGCTCTATAAGCCCCCTATAGCCCCCCCTGCACCCCTCTAAGCCCCCTATAACGCATCTATAGCCCCCCCCTGCACCCCTATAGCCCCCCCGCACCCCTATAGCCCCCTATAGCCCCCCCTGCACCCCTCTAAGCCCCCTATAGCGCATCTATAGCCCCCCCCCGCACCCCTATAGCCCCCTATAGCCCCCCCTGCACCCCTCTAAGCCCCCTATAGCGCATCTATAGCCCCCCCCCGCACCCCTATAGCCCCCTATAGCCCCCCCGCACCCCTATAGCCCCCTATAGCCCCCCCTGCACCCCTCTAAGCCCCCTATAGCGCATCTATAGCCCCCCCCTGCACCCCTATAGCCCCCTATAGCCCCCCCCTGCACCCCTCTAAGCCCCCTATAGCGCATCTATAGCCCCCCCCTGCACCCCTATAGCCCCCTATAGCCCCCCCCGCACCCCTATAGCCCCCTATAGCGCAACTATAGGTCCCCGCGGCACCTATAGAGCTGTTCAACCCTACAACCCCCTATATATCCAGCGCTGGACCCTATAGCCCCTATATAGCCCTGTGGGGGGGGGACGGGACCTCCCTATATAGCACCATAAACACCCCCGAACCCCCATTTCTTGGCTCCCCTATAGCCCCGGGGCTGTATATGGCCCCTATAGACTGCGGGTGAGAAATCTATAGGTGCCTTTCTCCCCGTCTAACCACGTCTATACGGACCGGTTGTGGGGCCACGCTGCGTGCGGGGCGGGTATCTATAGGTGCCCAGGCGTGTATACGGCCCTTTCTATAGGGGGATGTACACACGTGAGTGCACGGACACGCGTGCGAGGCTGGGGGGGCGTTAGTTGTATGGGCACGTATAGAAGGTGTATACGGACCCGTGTCTACGGGCCTGCGCCGTGGAGCTGCGGGCGGGGAACGTATAGGGGAAGGGCGTCGCGCGTGGGAGCATCTATAGGGGCCGCGGGTCTGGGGGATGTGGCGTGCGTGTGCGTGGAGAGGCGTGTTGGCGGACACGCGTGTGCGTAGAGGGGGATATTGATGGCCTTGGCGGGGGGGCGTACGTCTATATGGGCCCGTATACGTGTATAGGCACGTATAGACGGGGGTCTATAGGTGTTTAAGTGGGTGCCTGTAGGCGTCTGTGCCCGTACGTACGTCTATAGGTGCCGGTGTACACGCACATGTATGTATCTGTGTCTGGACATGCCTATGTATGTGTATGCCCGTGTATACGTGTGTGTATATGGGCCCATAGGTGGCGGTATGTATGTGTATATGTGTCTATACGTGCATGTGTATGTGTCTGTGGGTGTCTATAGGGGTCTATGGGTGTCTATAGGGGTCTATAGGTGTCTATGAGTGCCTAAGGGTATCTATAGGGGTCTATGGGTGTCTATAGGGGTCTATGGGTATCTATAGGGGTCTATGGGTGTCTGTGGGTGTCTATAGGGGTCTGTGGGTGTCTATGGGTGTCTATGGGGGTCTATGGGGGTCTATGGGTGTCTATAGGGGTCTATAGGGGTCTATGGGTGTCTATAGGGGTCTATAGGTGTCTATGAGTGCCTAAGGGTATCTATAGGGGTCTATGGGTGTCTATAGGGGTCTATGGGTATCTATAGGGGTCTATGGGTGTCTGTGGGTGTCTATAGGGGTCTGTGGGTGTCTATAGGGGTCTATAGGGGTCTATAGGGGTCTATAGGGGTCTATGGGTGTCTATGGGTGTCTATGGGTGTCTATGGGTGTCTATAGGGGTCTATGGGTTTCTATGGGGGTCTATGGGTGTCTATAGGGGTCTATAGGGGTCTATGGGTTTCTATAGGGGTCTATGGGTGTCTATGGAGGTCTATATAGAGGTCTATGGGGGTCTATGGGTGTCTATAGGGGTCTATGGAGGTCTATATAGAGGTCTATGGGTGTCTATGGGTGTCTATGGGTGTCTATGGGTGTCTATAGGGGTCTATGGGTGTCTATGGGGGTCTATGGGTGTCTATAGGGGTCTATGGGTGTCTATGGGGGTCTATGGGTGTCTATGGAGGTCTATATAGAGGTCCATGGGTGTCTATGGGTGTCTATGGGGGTCTATGGGGGTCTATGGGGGTCTATAGGGGTCTATAGGGGTCTATAGGGGTCTATGGGTGTCTATAGGGGTCTATAGGAGCACCCTCCTGGGGGGAGCTCTCTGGGCGCTGTCGGGGCACACCCCCACCGCCACCCGCGTGTCCGTTGCTCCGTGCACACGCATGTTCAGCTCAGGGGCTCCACACACGTGTCCGCGCACACGTGGGCATCGCCTGTGGGGGCGGTGCCTATAGGGCCCAGATCTATAGGTGCTCCCATAGGTGTCGCCCGCGGGATCCCAGGGAGGAGTCAGGGCCCGAGCACCCCCCGGAGAGACCCCCAGGTGCGTGTTGGGGCATGTCGGGGCGTGTCAGAGTGTGTTGGGGAGTGTCAGAGTGTGTTGGGGCGTGTCGGGGCATGTTGGAGTGTGTTGGGGCATGTTAGGGCATGTCAGGGCATGTTGGAGCGTGTTAGGGCATGTTGGGGCGTGTCAGGGTATGTCGGAGCATCTTGGGGTGTGTCAGGGTGTGTTGGGGCATGTCAGGGCATGTCGGAGCATGTTGGGGTGTGTTCAGGCGCATTATGGCGTGTTGGGATGTCATGGCATGTTGGGGTATGTTGGGGCATGTCATGACATGTTGGGGCACTTTGGGGGCATGTTCAGGTATGTTCAGGCGTGTCAGGGCATGTCATGGGGTGTGGAGGCGTGATGCTGCATGTTGGGGCATGTCAACATGTGGTGCTGTGTCTCAATGCGTGTTGTTACACGTCCTGGGGTCGTATGTTGTGGCGTGTTATGGCGTGTTATCGTGCAGGGTGGTGTGTTATTGTGATACTGAATTTAGTTGCGTGTGCTTGTGTGTTCTTGCATGTTCTTGCGCAGCATTGCGTGGCGTGTTGGTGCATGTTGTTCTGTGTCACTGCGTGTCACACTTTTTGGGCTCGTATGTCATTGCATGATGTCCGCGGTTGTGTGCTGTTGCGTGTTATTGCACGTTCTTGTGTGTCTGTGGCATTACATGTTATTGCATGTTGTTACATGTTATTGTGTGTTGGATGTTATTGTGTGTTACGGGATATGGAATGTTGTATGTTAATGCATGTTGTCGTATGTTGTTGTCTGTTATCAAGTGTTGTGAGGTGTTATTGTATGTTATTGCATGTTATTGTGTTGTTACATGCTGTGCGTTGTATGTTATTGCGTGCTGTTACCTGTTAACATGTGGTGGTGTATGTTATTGTGTGTTATTGAGTGTTGCCATGTTATTCCATGTCACTGCACGTTATTTCATGTTATCGCGTGTTGTGGCATGTCATTTTGTCGTTGCGTGTTGCATGTTATTGCATGTCGTTGTGCGTTAACGTGTGCTGCTGCATGTTATTGCGTGTTGTTACGTGTTATTATGAGTTACCGAGTGTTGTGCTATTGTAGGTCGTTGTGTGTTGTTACATGTTCTTGCATGTTGCCAAGTGTTGCAACACGTTAGTGTGCGTCATTGCGTGTTGTTACGTGTTATTGTGTGTTAACGAGTGTCGCGATGTATGTCATTGTGCGTTGTCCATGTTATCGCGTGTTACTGAGTCGTGATGTGTTAGTGTATGTCATTGCATGTTGTTACGTGTTATCGCCTGTTACCGAGGGTTGGGATGTGTTAGTGTATGTTATCGCGTGTTGTTACGTGTTATTGCATGTTACGTGTCCTGACGTGTTCCGGGGCGTGTCCTGTGCCGGGGGGACACCGGGGGACACACCCCGATGCTCAGGCCCCGCCCCCCCAGCTGCTGTTTCCCATCAGGCTGCAGCAGCTGGGGGGGGGGAGGGGCACATTCCAGCAAGGCATTGTGGGAGCAGCTGCTGGGATGGGGCCCTCCCAGTGCTCCCAGTCCTCTCCCAGTGCCCTGAGCTGCCCTCCCAGTCCCTCCCAGTTCCCCTCACAGTTTCTTCTCAGTCCCCTCCCAGTGCTCCCAGTCCCCCTCCCAGTGCTCCCAGTCCCCATCCCATTCCTCCCAGTACCCCCAGCCCCTATCCCAGTGCTCCCAGTTCCCTCCCAGTCCCCACCTCACTCCTCCCAGTGCTCCCAGTCCCCCTCCCAGTGCTCCCAGTTGCCATCCCAGCACTCCCAGTGCTCCCAGTCCCCATCCCAGTCCTCCCAGTGCTCCTAATCCCCTTCCAGTACCCCCAGCCCCTATCCCAGTGCTCCCAGTTCCCTCCCAGTCCCCATCCCATTCATCCCAGTGCTCCCAGTCCCTATTTCACTCCTCCCAGTGTTCCCAGTCCCCTTCCCGGTGCTCCCAGTTCCCCTCCCACTGCTCCCAGTCCCCATCCCACTCCTCCCAGTGCTCCCAGTCCCCTCTCAGTACCCCCAGTTCCTATCCTAGAGCTCCCAGTCCCCATCTCACTCCTCCTAATGCTCCCAGTCCCATCCCAGTCCTTCCCAGTGTCCTGAGCTGCCCTCCCAGTCCCTCCCAGTCCCCTTCCCAGTGCTCCCAGTCCCCATCTCACTCTTCCCAGTGCTCCCAGTCCCCCTTCCAGTGCTCCCAGTCCCCATCCCATTCCTCCCAGTGCTCCCAATCCCCTTCCAGTACCCCCAGCCCCTATCCCAGTGCTCCCAGTTCCCTCCCAGTCCCCACCTCACTCCTCCCAGTGCCTCCCAGTGACTCCCAGTGTCCCCTCGCTGTCCCCAGGTGCGGTGACCGGGGGGGCTGGGGCCGCCATGGGGGTCCTCCCCCTGCCCCTCCCCCTCCTGCTGCTGGCCGCGGGGACCCAAGTGACCGGGCGGCAGCTCGATGGGCACCTCGACCTGGGTGAGACCCTGTGGGGTGGCGGGCGGCCTGTGGGGGCCACAGGGGCCACCTGAGGGTCTGTGGGGGCCGTAGTGGCCACCTGAGGGTCTGTGGGGGCCACAGGGGCCACCTGAGGGTCTGTGGGGGCCACAGGGGCCACCTGAGGGTCTGTGGGGGCCGTAGTGGCCACCTGAGGGTCTGTGGGGGCCGTAGTGGCCACCTGAGGGTCTGTGGGGGCCACAGGGGCCACCTGAGGGTCTGTGGGGGCCATAAGGGACCACCTGAGGGTCTGTGGGGGCCACAGGGGCCACCTGAGGGTCTGGGGGGGCCGTAAGGGGCCACCTGAGGGTCTGTGGGGGCCGTAGTGGCCATCTGAGGGTCTGTGGGGGCCACCTGAGGGTCTGTGGGGGCCGTAGTGGCCACCTGAGGGTCTGTGGGGGCCACAGGGGCCACCTGAGGGTCTGTGGGGGCCGTAGTGGCCACCTGAGGGTCTGTGGGGGCCGTAGTGGCCACCTGAGGGTCTGTGGGGGCCGTAGTGGCCACCTGAGGGTCTGTGAGGGCCGTAAGGGACCACCTGAGGGTCTGTGGGGGCCATAGTGGCCACCTGAGGGTCTGTGGGGGCCACAGGGGCCACCTGAGGGTCTGTGGGGGCCGTAGTGGCCACCTGAGGGTCTGTGGGGGCCACAGGGGCCACCTGAGGGTCTGTGGGGGCCATAAGGGACCACCTGAGGGTCTGTGGGGGCCACAGGGGCCACCTGAGGGTCTGGGGGGGCCGTAAGGGGCCACCTGAGGGTCTGTGGGGGCCGTAGTGGCCATCTGAGGGTCTGTGGGGGCCACAGGGGCCACCTGAGGGTCTGTGGGGGCCGTAGTGGCCACCTGAGGGTCTGTGGGGGCCACAGGGGCCACCTGAGGGTCTGTGGGGGCCGTAGTGGCCACCTGAGGGTCTGTGAGGGCCGTAAGGGACCACCTGAGGGTCTGTGGGGGCCATAGTGGCCACCTGAGGGTCTGTGGGGGCCACAGGGGCCACCTGAGGGTCTGTGGGGGCCGTAGTGGCCACCTGAGGGTCTGTGGGGGCCACAGGGGCCACCTGAGGGTCTGTGGGGGCCGTAGTGGCCACCTGAGGGTCTGTGGGGGCCACAGGGGCCACCTGAGGGTCTGTGAGGGCCGTAAGGGACCACCTGAGGGTCTGTGGGGGCCGTAGTGGCCACCTGAGGGTCTGTGGGGGCCACAGGGGCCACCTGAGGGTCTGTGAGGGCCATAAGGGACCACCTGAGGGTCTATGGGGGCCATAGTGGCCACCTCAGGGTCTGTGGGGGCCACAGGGGCCACCTGAGGGCCTGTGGGGGCCATAAGGGGCCACCTGAGGGCCTGTGGGGGCCACAGGGGCCACCTGAGGGTCTGTGGGGGCCATAAGGGACCACCTGAGGGTCTGGGGGGGCCACAGGAGCCACCTGAGGGTCTGTGGGGGCCGTAAGGGGCCACCTGAGGGTCTGTGGGGGCCACAGGGGCCACCTGAGGGTCTGTGGGGGTCACAGGGGCCACCTGAGGGTCTGTGGTGGCCGTAGTGGCCACCTGAGGGCCTGTGGGGGCCGTAAGGGGCCACCTGAGGGTCTGTGGGGGTCACAGGGGCCACCTGAGGGTCTGTGGTGGCCGTAGTGGCCACCTGAGGGCCTGTGGGGGCCGTAGTGGCCACCTGAGCTCTGGGTGCCCTATGGGGTCTATAGGGCCCCCTGGGGTGGGAGGGCCATTGGGGGTGGGGCCATGGGTGCCCTAGAGCGGCTCTATGGGGTGGGGGGGCTGTGGTGGGGGTCTGAGGCTGGCGTGTCCCTTGTGACACCCGTGTGTGTGTCCCCAATGTCCCCCCGTGTCCCCAATGTCCCCCTCATTCCCCTGTGTCCCTGATGTCCCCAATGTCCCTCCGTGTCCCCTTGTCCCCCTCTGTGTCCCCAATGTCCCCCCATGTCCCCAATGTCCCCCTCATCCCCCTGTGTCCCTGATGTCCCCAATGTCCCTCTCCATGTCCCCATGTCCCTCTCCATGTCCCCATGTCCCCCTCTGTGTCCCCAAAGTCCCCCCCGTGTCCCCAATGTCCCCCTCATCCCCCTGTGTCCCTGATGTCCCCAATGTCCCCCTCCGTGTCCCCTTGTCCCCCTCTGTGTCCCCAATGTCCCCCGTGTCCCCAATGTCCCCCTCATCCCCCTGTGTCTCCGATGTCCCCCATGTCCCCCTCTGTGTCCCCAATGTCCCCCATGTCCCCCTGTGTCCCCATGGCTCCCTCATGTCCCCCATGTCCCCCCAGTGTCCCCTCGATGTCCCCAATGTCCCCTGTGTCCCCCAGGCAGGTGCCGCTTTGCCCTGGGCATGGAGGACGGTTCCATCCCTGACAGCCGCCTCTCGGCCTCCAGCGCCTGGTCCGACTCCACCGCTGCCCGCCACGGCCGGTGAGCCCAGTACGCACCAGTATACACCAGTACACACCAGTATGGCCCAATACCCCCCTGCCCCCCACCCAGCATCCCCTCCCAGGGACCCTCAGTGTCCCCACAGTGTCCCCACCTTAATGCTACCTCTGCCTGCTGGGGCCAAGGGGACCCAGTATGGCCCAGTATGGCCCAGTATGGCCCAGTGCCCCCACTCAGCACTGTCCTGTGCCATCCAGGGTCCCCCAGGTGTCCCCAGGTCCCTCTGTCCTGGGTGTCCACGTGTCCCCAGGGTGTCCCCATGTCCCCTGGGTGTCCCTAGAATGTCCCCAAGTCCCCTGGATGTCCCCAAGTCCCCTGGGTGCCCCCATGTCCTCTGGATGTCCCCATATCCCTTGGGTGTCCCTAGAATGTCCCCAAGTCCCCTGGATGTCCCCAAGTCCCTTGGATGTCCTTAGAATGTCCCCAAGTCCCCTGGATGTCCCCATGTCCCCTGAGTGTCCCCAAGTCCTCTGGATATCCCTAGAATGTCCCCAAGTCCCCTGGATGTCCCCATATCCCTTGGGTGTCCCTAGAATGTCCCCATGTCCCCTGGATGTCCCCAAGTCCCCTGCATGTCCCCATTTCCCTTGGATGACCCGAGAATGTCCCCATGTCCCCTAGGATGTCCCCGTGTCCCCTGGGTGTCCCCAGATGTCCCCCCGTCCCCATCCCCAGGACATCCCCACGTCCCCAACCTGAGCCACAACAATGGGGACAACACTCAGGTACCCCCAGGGTGTCCCCACGTCCCCGGTGTCCCCAAGACGTCCCCGTGTCCCCAGGCTGGGTCGCAGCGATGGGGACGGCGCCTGGTGTCCCGCGGGTCCCGTCTTCCCGGAGGAGGAGGAGTTCCTGGAGGTGGACCTGGGTGGGCTGCACGTGGTGACACTGGTGGGGACACAGGGACGTCACGCCGGTGGCCACGGCAGGGAGTTCGCCCGCGCTTATCGCCTGCGCTACAGCCGCGACCGGCACCGCTGGCTGCGCTGGCGGGACCGCTGGGGCACCGAGGTGACCGGGGACCTTGGGGACATCTTGGGGACATTGGGGTATTGAGGTCACGGAGGACCTTGGGGACATCTTGGGGACATTGGGGATGGGGGGGTGCTGAGGTCATTGGGGACCTTGGGGACATCTTGGGGACATTGGGGATGGGGGGGTGTTGAGGTGAACTGGGACCTTGGGGACCTTGGGGATGTTGGGACACTGAGGTGAACTGGGACCTTGGGGACATCTTGGGGACCTTGGGGACATGTTGGGGACATTGGGGCTTTGAGGTCACGGAGGACCTTGGGGACATCTTGGGGACATTGGGGATGGGGGGTTGTTGAGGTGAACTGGGACCTTGGGGATGTTGGGACACTGAGGTGAACTGGGACCTTGGGGACATCTTGGGGACATTGGGGTATTGAGGTCACGGAGGACCTTGGAGGCATCTTGGGGACATTGGGGATGAGGGGGTGCTGAGGTCATTGGGGACCTTGGGGACATCTTGGGGACATTGGGGATGGGGGGTTGTTGAGGTGAACTGGGACCTTGGGGACCTTGGGGATGTTGGGACACTGAGGTGAACTGGGACCTTGGGGACATGTTGGGGACATTGGGGCTTTGAGGTCACTGAGGACCTCGGGGACATCTTGGGGACCTTGGGGATGGGGGGATGCTGAGGTCACCAAGGACTGTGGGGACATCGTGGGGACCTTGGGGATGTTGGGGTGCTGAGGTCATTGGGGACCTTGGGGACATCTTGGGGACCTTGGGGACAGTGGGACACTGAGGACCTTGGGGACATCTTGGGGATGTTGGGGTAACCAGGGACCTTGAGGACATCTTGGGGACCCTGGGGACAGTGGGGTGCTGAGGTCACTGGGGGCCTTGGGGACACTGGGGACATGAGGCACTGAGGTCAATGAGGTGACCGGGGACCTTGGGGACATATTGGGGACAGTGGGGTGCTGAGGTCACTGGGGACACTGGGATCCCAGGGGTGCGGTGGGATCCCTGGGAGATCCCGGGGGGGGGGCAGTGGGGACATCTTGGGGACAACGGGATCCCCGGAAGATCCCGGGGGGGGCCGTGGGGACATCTTGGGGACAACGGGATCCCCGGGAGATCCCGGGGGGGGGCAGTGGGGACATATTGGGGACAACGGGATCCCCGGGAGATCCCGGGGGGGGGCAGTGGGGACATCTTGGGGACAACGGGATCCCCGGGAGATCCCGGGGGGGGGGCAGTGGGGACATCTTGGGGACAACGGGATCCCTGGGAGATCCCGGGGGGGGGCCGTGGGGACATATTGGGGACAACGGGATCCCCGGGAGATCCCGGGGGGGGGCAGCGGGGTCACCGGGGAGGTGGGGGGATCCCTGGGGGGTCGGTGGGATCTTGGGGGGCAGTGGGATCATTGGAACCTCGGGGGGGGCGGCGGGGGGGGGTCAACGGGATCCCTGATCTCATGGGATTGGGGGGGGGGCCCGGGGGGGGGTCCCCGGGGTGGGGGGGGGGGGATCGCAGCGGATCCCGGTGCCGCAGGTGATCGGGGGGAACGAGGACCCCGAGGGGGTGGTGCTGAAGGACCTGGCGCCCCCCCCCGTGGCGCGGGCGCTGCGGATCTACCCCCGGGCCCCCCGCGCCATGAGCGTCTGCCTGCGCCTGGAGCTCTACGGCTGCCCCTGGGGCGGTGAGTGTCACCTTGTCACCTCGGTCACCTCCACCCCCCTCCCCAGGGCCACCTCCCGCCCCCCCCCAACCTCATCCCAAACCCTGAGAAAGGGGGTACCCGGGGTGGGGGGTCACCCGTCCTCATGTAGCCCCCACCCAGCCCCACGGGTGGCCTCGGGGTGGCCTCGGGGTGACGTGTCCCCTGTCCCCAGCCGGCCTCCTGTCCTACACGGCGCCACGGGGACAGGTCATGACCCTTGACCCCGCGCCCGTTGTCCTCAACGACTCCACCTACGATGGCTACAGTGTTGGCCCGTGAGTAGCCAGATTGTCCCCAACTGTCCCCAAGGGCCACCGCCCCCGAGAGTTCCCAAACTGGGTCACAAACCATCTCCGAGTGTCCCCAGACCAGCCCCAAGTGTCCCCAAAATGTCCCCAGACTGTCCCTGGAGCTCCCCAGATGTCCCCGGTGGTCTTCAAACTGTCCCCAAGTGTCCCCAACCAGCCCCAAGTGTCCCCAGATTGTCCCCAGACTGTTCCTGGAGCTCCCCAGATGTCCCCAGTGGTCTTCAAACTGTCCCCAAGTGTCCCCAACCAGCCTTGGTCATCTCCAAGTGTCCCCAGGCCAGCCCCATGTGTCCCCAAACTGTCCCCAGACTGCCCCTGGAGCTCCCCAGATGTCCCCAGTGGTCCTCAAACTGTCCCCAACCAGCCTTGGTCATCTCCAAGTGTCCCCAGGCCTGCCCCATGTGTCCCCAGATTGTCCCCAGGTTATCCCTGGAGCTTCCCAGATGTCCCCGGTGGTCTTCAAACTGTCCCCAAGTGTCCCCAACCAGCCCCAAGTGTCCCCAGATTGTCCCCAGACTGTCCCTGGAGCTCCCCAGATGTCCCCAGTGGTCTTCAAACTGTCCCCAAGTGTCCCCAACCAGCCTTGGTCATCTCCAAGTGTCCCCAGGCCAGCCCCATGTGTCCCCAAACTGTCCCCAGACTGCCCCTGGAGCTCCCCAGATGTCCCCAGTGGTCCTCAAACTGTCCCCAACCAGCCTTGGTCATCTCCAAGTGTCCCCAGGCCTGCCCCATGTGTCCCCAGATTGTCCCCAGGTTATCCCTGGAGCTTCCCAGATGTCCCCAGTGGTCTTCAAACTGTCCCCAAGTGTCCCCAACCAGCCTTGGCCATCTCCAAGTGTCCCCAGACCAGCCCAAACTGTCCTCAGACATCCTCAAGTGTCCCCAGGTGTCCTCAAACTGCCCTTTGCCATCCCCCAACTGCCCCAAACAGTCTCTAACTGTCCCCAAACTGTCCCCTGCTGTCCCTAGATGACCCCAAAGTGTCCCCAGATGGTCAAAATGGCTCAAAATGGCCCCAGTTGCTCCTGGCTGAGCCCAACTGTCCCCAAATAGCCCAAACTGTCTGCAAATTGTCACCTGTTGGCCCCAAAGAGCCCCAGACTGTCACCCACCGTCCCAAAAGAGCTTCAGACTGTCCCCAAATTACCCCAGTGTCCCCAAGTGTCCCCAGAACAGCCCCGATTGTCCCCAAATCGTGCTCTGGGAGGTTCCCAGGTGGGCGGGATGGTGGGACCCAGGTGTCCAGGGACCCCTTGACCCCCCAGGTCATCTGGGTGGTGTCCCCTGTCACCCCCTACCAGGCTGCAATTTGGGGGGCTGGGCCAGCTGGCGGACGGGGTGCTGGGATTGGACGATTTCGTGCGGAGCCGCGAGCGACGTCTTTGGCCGGGTTACGACTACGTGGGATGGCGCCGGCCACCCGGCCCCCGACCCCACGTGGAGCTGGAGTTCGAGTTCGAGGGGCTCCGGGCCTTCCGCGCCATGCAGGTGCCCCGCGGCATGCTGGGATAGCGGGGGAGCAGGGCATTCTGGGAGGGTGGGGACAGGTGGGGTGCCCTAGGACATCGGGTAGGGTAGGGCTGGGGACGCTTGGGGATGATGGGCAATGGGGTGCCCCGGGGGGTCTTGGGAATGAGGGCAATGGGTGCCGCAGGGGATTGTGGGGATGAAAGAAATGGGTGCCCCAAGGCATCATGGGGGCTTGGCCAAGGGGTCTGCCCTGGGCGTTGTGGGATGGGTTGACCATGACATGAACCCATGAGGGGTCACCACGTCCACCCCACCTTAGGGTTTGGAACTTGCCATTGGGGATGCTTCGGTTTAAGCCCCGCCCTGTCTGCCCCAGGGCATCATGGGATGGCAAGCAACCCCCCCCCCCATCACCCACCCACACACCTCCAATCCTCCACCGCCAGGTTCACTGCAACAACATGCACACGCGGGGGGTGAGCATCTTCGGGGAGGCGGAGTGTCGCTTCAAGAAGAGCCTGGCCACCGCCTGGGAGCCCACCGTGGCCACCCACAGCCTCGCGGGGGCCGTCAAGGACCCCAGCGCCCGCTCGATCACCGTCCCCTTGGGGGGGCGCCACGCCCGTTTCATCCAGTGTCACTTCTTCTTCGCCGGGGAGTGGATGCTCTTCAGTGAGGTCACCTTCCTCTCGGGTGAGTCCTACCTCGGCGCGTGGCCTCCAGACCTGTCTGGGCCTTGGCAGCTTCCCTCAGTGGCTCTTGGGGTGGGTGGGTGGGTGATGGGGTGGTTGGGTGGGTGATGGGGTCATTGGGTGGGTGATGGGGCGGTCGGTTGGGTGATGGGGCGGTCGGGTGGGTGATGGGGTGGGTGATGGGGCGATAGGGTGGGTGGTTGGGTGATGGGGTGGGTGGTTGGGTGATGGGGCGGTCGGGTGGGTGATGGGGTGGGTGATGGGGCGATAGGGTGGGTGGTTGGGTGATGGGGTGGGTGGTTGGGTGATGGGGAGGTCAGTTGGGTGATGGGGTCATTGGGTGGGTGATGGGGCGGTTGGGTGGGTGATGGGTGGGTGGTTGGGTGATGGGGAGGTTGGGTGGGTGATGGGGCGGTTGGGTGGGTGATGGGGAGGTTGGTTGGGTGATGGGGCGGTTGGGTGGGTGATGGGGCGGTTGGGTGGGTGATGGGGCGGTTGGGTGGGTGATGGGGTCGTTGGGTGGGTGATGGGGCGGTCGGGTGGGTGATGGGGAGGTTGGTTGGGTGATGGGGTCGTTGGGTGGGTGATGGGGAGGTTGGTTGGGTGATGGGGTCGTTGGGTGGGTGATGGGGTGGTTGGGTGGGTGATGGGGCGGTCGGGTGGGTGATGGGGCGGTCGGGTGGGTGATGGGGTGGGTGGTTGGGTGATGGGGCGGTTGGGTGGGTGATGGGGCGGTTGGTTGGATGATGGGGCGGTTGGGTGGGTGATGGGGCGGTCGGGTGGGTGATGGAGTGGGTGGTTGGGTGATGGGGCGGTTGGGTGGGTGATGGGGCGGTTGGTTGGGTGATGGGGCGGTTGGGTGGGTGATGGGGCGGTTGGTTGGGTGATGGGGCGGTTGGTTGGGTGATGGGGCGGTTGGGTGGGTGATGGGGCGGTTGGGTGGGTGATGGGGCGGTTGGGTGGGTGATGGGGCGGTTGGGTGGGTGATGGGGTGGGTGGTTGGGTGATGGGGCAGTTGGTTGGATCACGGATCGGTTGGTTGGTTGGGCACTGGGGCCATTGGTCGGTTGGTGGGCAGGTTGGTTGGGTAACAGGGTGGTTGACTGGTTGGGTGCTGGTTAACCAGTTTAAGAGCTGGTTGTGAGACAGGTCGGTTACCTGGTTGACTACCGAGCTGGTTGAGCGCTGGGATGGTTGGGTGGACGCAAGACTGGCTTGTTGGTTGGTTAACCAGTCCAAGGGTTATCAGCTGGTTAACTGGTTGCCTGTTGACTAGTTAGTTGGATGATGGGGTGACCGCTTGGCTGTGATTGGTTGGTGACGTGAAGGACAGCTTGCTTGGCCAGCTGGTTAACCAGTTGATTGGATGAACTCAAAGTTGGTTGAGTCCTCACTTGGCTGGGGGTCAACCACCCCACGAGCCGGTTGGTTGCCCCGTTGGCCAATGGGAAGGCGGTTTGTTGGAGCGGGCGGGCGGCTGCCCCCGCCCTCGTTAGCTCCAGCTCGTTATGGTTCTCTCCCCGCAGAGGCGGTGGAGGAGGCGGTGGGGGCCAGCGGGTGGCCCCCAGCCGCCCCCCCCGACCCCTCGGCAGGTGTCATGGCCGTCCCTGAGGGCCACTGGCACGGCGACACGGCTACCAACCTCACTACCCCGGGTAAGGCGGGGCTTAATGGGGCGGGGCTTAATTGGGCAGGGTTTAACGGGGTAGGGCTCTGAGGGGAGGGGCGGGGCCATGGTGACACCCCGCCCACCCACCCAACCCGCCCAATGGCAGCCCCCGGCGAGCCCAAGACGGGGCAACCGGTTGCCAAAGACGACCACAGCCATACGTCCATCCTGATTGGCTGCCTGGTGGCCATCATCTTGCTCCTATTGGGCGTCATCTTCCTCATCCTCTGGCGGCAGTACTGGAAGAAGATACTGGGGAAGGTGAGGGGGGGTACTGGGTTCAACTGGGAGGAACTGGTCCACTGCCCATGCTCTGGGAGGGTGATGGGGGGAACTGGGAGGAACTGGGAAGGTGGTGGGGTGAACTGGGAGGAACTGGGCACCCAGATATCTGCATCTACTGCCCACACTCTGGGAGGAACTGGGATGAACTGGGAGGAACTGGGCACCCGGACATCTGCGTCCACTGCCTAAGCTCTGGGAGGGTGATGGGGTGAACTGGGAAGGTGATGGGGTGAACTGGGTGGAACTGGGAAGGTGGTGGGGTGAACTGGGAGGAACTGGGCACCCACATATCTGCATCTACTGCCCACACTCTGGGATGAACTGGGAGGAACTGGGAGGAACTGGGCACCCGGACATCTGCGTCCACTGCCCAAGCTCTGGGAGGGTGATGGGTGAACTGGGAGGCACTGGGTGCACCCGAGGGCCTCGCCCGCAGGCCCAGCGCCGGCCCTCGGAGGACGAGCTGCGGGTGCAGCTCTCGGTGCCCGGCGACACCGTCGTCATCAACAACGCGACGGGGGCGACGCGGGGCCCCCCCCGCTACGAGCGCATCCCCCCCGGCCTGGGCGAGTACCAGGAGCCGACGCGGGTGAGACCCTCGCTGCCCCCGGGCCCCCCCGGAACCGGTGAGCGGGGCGCGGGGCGCTGGGGGGTGGAGGGAGGGGGGGGAGCGGGGAGGGAGGGGGGGAGGGAGGGATGGCGGAGGGTGATGATGGTGATGATGATGATGGATGATGGATGATGGATGGATGGATGATGATGATGGATGATGGATGGATGGATGATGATGATGACGATGATGGACAGATGATGATGATGAATGGATGATGATGATGGATGGATGATGGATGGATGGATGATGATGGATGGATGATGATGATGATGGATGATGATGATGATGGATGATGGATGGATGGATGATGATGATGGATGATGATGATGATGGATGATGGATGGATGGATGATGATGATGATGGATGATGATGATGATGGATGATGGATGATGGATGATGATGATGATGATGGATGGATGATGATGATGATGGATGATGGATGATGATGATCAATGGATGATGATGATGGATGATGATGATGATGATGATGATGGATGATGATGATGGATGATGATGATGGATGATGATGATGATGGATGATGATGATGATGGATGATGATGATGATGGATGATGATGATGGATGATGGATGATGATGATGATGGATGATGGATGATGATGATGGATTATGATGATGATGATGATGGATGGATGATGATGATGGATGGATGATGGATGATGATGATGACGATGATGATGGATGGATGATGATTGATGATTGATGGCTGATGATTGATGATTGATGATTGATGATGATGCCGATGGATGGATGGATGATGGATGCTGATGGATGCTGCTGCTGATGAGGATGAAGATGATGATGATGATGAAGATGATGAGGAGGATGAAGATGATGATGGTGGATGGATGATGCTGCTGCTGGTGGATGATGATGATGGGTGGATGGATGGATTATGGATGGATGGATGATGATGATGATGATGGATGATGGATGCTGATGGATGATGATGATGATGGATGATGATGATGATGATGAACGGATGATGATGATGATGATGATGGACAGATGATGATGATGATGATGATGCCGATGGATGGATGGATGATGGATGCTGATGGATGCTGCTGCTGATGAGGATGAAGATGATGATGAAGATGATGATGATGATGAGGATGAAGATGATGATGGTGGATGGATGATGCTGCTGCTGGTGGATGATGATGATGATGATGATGGATGGATGATGGATGGATGGATGATGGATGCTGATGGATGATGATGATGATGGTGATGATGATGATGGATGTATGATGAAGATGCTGCTGCTGCTGCTGATGATGATGGATGGATGATGATGATAATGGATGATGATGCTGCTGATGAAGATGATGATGGATGATGATGATGGACGGATGATGATGATGATGATGGATGATGGATGGATGGATGATGATGATGATGATAATGCCGATGGATGAATGGATGATGGATGCTGATGATGATGAGGATGAAGATGATGATGAGGATGAAGATGCTGCTGCTGATGAAGATGCTGGTGGATGATGATGATGATGGATGATGATGATGATGATGGACGGATGATGATGAAGATGCTGATTGATGATGATGATGAAGATGCTGGTGGATGATGATGATGATGATGGACGGATGATGATGAAGATGCTGATTGTTGATGATGATGAAGATGCTGGTGGATGATGATGATGATGATGGACGGATGATGATGATGATGATGATGGACGGATGATGATGATGATGATGATGATGCTGCTGATGAAGATGCTGGTGGGTGGGCGGCGGGGCGGGAGGTGACGCCGGCGCAGGACGGGCGCCGGGGGGGACCCACATGGCTGGGGACCGTGTGGGGGAGGGGGAGCGGAGGCCACCACGGGGCTGGGGGGGGGATGGGCGGACAGAGGCCACGGGGCCACCCAACCCTCCCCCACCCCATCCTCCTGCACTGGGACCCCTCCCCGGGCCTGGAGGCGGGGCAAAACCTCCTGGCCCCACCCCCTTACCCCGCCCCCCCCGCCCCCCCCAGCAGCACCTCTCGCCAACCCGGCCTATCGGCTCCTGCTGGCCACCTACGCCCAGCCAATGGGAGGGCTCGCTCGGGCCCCGCCCGATGGGGCTAAGCCAATCAACACAGACGGTAAGGATGGGGCGGGGCGAGGGGAGGGAGTGGGGAGCCCCGCCTCCAATCTCCTTGGCCCCACCCTCACCCAGGATTGGCCCCGCCCTCTTTGGCAAAACCCCGCCCTCATTGAGTGAAGCCCCGCCTCCTGCTGGCTTAACCCCTCCCTTCCCAAAGCCCCACCCCTTTTGTGAAGCCCCACCCCTTTCCCCAAACCACACCCCTTTCCTGAAGCCCCACCCCCTTTCCCGAAGCCCCACCTCTTTCCTGAAGCCCCACCCCTTCCCAAAGCTGCTCAACCCTCTTCCCGAAGCTCCACCCCTTTCCCCGAAGCCCCACCCACTTCCTGAGGCCCCCCTTTTGGCCCACCCCTTGTAGCCCCGCCCCCCGCGTTGACTCCTCCCAACCTGCTTTTAGCCCCTCCCCCTCATCATAGCCCCTCCTCCCTGTGCTCACCCCTCCTGTTGTAGCCCCTCCCCTTTCGGTTAAGCCACACCCCCTTGGCTAAGCCCCACCTACCCCTGGGTGTTTCCCTGCCCCTCCCACTTTAGCCCCACCCCCAATGACACACCCCTCCCCTGCAGGAGCAGCAGAGCCAGAGGGGGGGGCGGGGGCCTACGCGGAAGCTGACGTCACTGGAGGCTCCGCCTACGCCGTGGCTGGCCCCGCCCCTGGCCCCGCCCCAAGCCCCGCCCTCCCGGCCTTCCCCCGCCGGCGCCTCCGCTTCCGCGAGAAGCTGGGGGAGGGGCAGTTCGGAGAGGTAAGCCACACCCCCTTCTGTTGCGAGCCCCGCCCCCGGAGCGCTGAACACGCCCCCTCGCTACCAGCCCCACCCCCTAGAGGGCGTGGCCACGCCCTCTTTCCCACACTGCCCCGCCCTCTCATTAATATGGCCACAAACACCACCCATTTTCCCCTCTGGCCCCGCCCCCCATGCTGGCCCCACCCCCTCATCAGGCCACGCCTCCACATCCCAAACCCCTCCCCCTTCCTATAGGCCCCACCCCCACAGAGGAGCCCCACCGCTCCCTATACTCTCCTCCCCCCAGGAAGCCACACCCCTCCCACAAACCACACCCCCTCCAAAAGCTCCACCCCCCATTGCCCCCACCCTTGGCGCTACAACCACGCCCCCACCACTAAGCCCCACCCCCTCCAGGGTGTTTAGCCCCGCCCCATCCCTCCACCCCACCCTCACAACCTTTAGCCGCACTTCCTCGCCGAGTCCACGCCCCTTTCCTGAGGCCACGCCCCTTTCCTGAGGCCACGCCCCTTTCCTGAGGCCACGCCCTCCCCGGTCAGGTGCTGCTGTGTGAGGTGGAGGATCCCCAGGCCCTGCCCCCCTTGTCCCGCCCCCCCGACCTGCCGCAAGGGCGCCCCCTACTGGTGGCCGTCAAGGTCCTCCGCCCGGACGCCACCAAGAACGCCAGGTAAAATTTTTTTTTTTTTGGGGGGGGGGGGCGGGGGGTGGAGCTTTTTTAGGGGGCGTTTTTGGGGGGGCGCACGCCTGACGGGGCGGGGCAGGCGGGATTTCCTGCAGGAGGCCCGGACCTTGGGGCGCCTGCGGGACCCCAACATCGTGCGGCTGCTGGGGGTGTGCGCGGGGGCCGGCCCCCTCTGCATCATCACCGAGTACATGGAGCACGGCGACCTCCACCAGTTCCTGGGGGGGCCCCGAGGACCCGCCCTCAGGTAGGACACGCCCCCTCGGGACACGCCCCTCCCCCTCAAGACACGCCCCCTTTGAGTCCTGTGTTGTTCCCCCCACCCTCGGCTCCTTTCAGCATCCCTGGGGTCCTGCCCCTTTAAGCGCAGCCCTGCCCCATCCCTTTGGCTCCACCCACTCCCCCACAAAGCCACGCCCCCTCCTCTTTTGCCCAACCCCTTGCCTATTAGTCCCTCCCCTTTCTTGCAAGCCACACCCTTTACTCACCAGCACTGCCTAGGCGCAAGACACACCCCTTCCCCTGGAGCCCCGCCTCTTGGCTATAAGCCACGCCCCTTGGCATTAGCCCCACCCCTGCCCCTTCTTATTTACCCCTCCCTTTAGTCCTACCCCATCCCATTTAGCACCGCCCCTTCTTCTTGGCCACGCCCCTTCCTATTTAGCCATGCCCCTTCCCAGTAGCCCCACCCCTTCCCTTTAGCCCCACCCCTTCCTTTTTAGCCCCACCCCTTCCTCTTTAGCCTCGCCCTTTCCTCTTTAGCCCCACCCCTTTCCCTTTGGCCCTGCCCCTTCCTCTTTAGCTCCACCCCTTCCTCTTTAGCTCCACCCTCTCCTTTTAGCCCCACCCCTTTCCCTTCGGCCCCACCATTCCCTTTATCCCCCCCCTCTTTCCTCTTTAGCCCCACCCATTCCCTTTAGCCTCGCCCCTTCCTCTTTAGCCCCACCCCTTTCCCTTTGGCCCTGCCCCTTCCTCTTTAGCTCCACCCCTTCCTCTTTAGCGCCACCCTTTCCTTTTAGCCCCACCCCTTTCCCTTCAGCCCCACCATTCCCTTTATCCCCCCCCTCTTTCCTCTTTAGCCCCACCCATTCCCTTTAGCCTCGCCCCTTCCTCTTTAGCCCCACCCCTTTCCCTTTGGCCCTGCCCCTTCCTCTTTAGCTCCACCCCTTCCTCTTTAGCTCCACCCTTTCCTTTTAGCCCCACCCCTTTCCCTTCGGCCCCACCATTCCCTTTATCCCCCCCTCTTTCCTCTTTAGCCCCACCCATTCCCTTTAGCCCCGCCCCTTCATTCTAACCCCCACCCCTCTTCAACCCCTCCCCTTCCTCTCTGCCCACTCCCCCTCCGTTTTAGCCCCCATTTCCCCCCTCCCACCCCACATCCTCCCCCCCCTTCAGCCCCTCCCCAACCCCAACCCCACTCGACGCCCCGCTCCGTTTAAGCCCCGCCCTTTCTTAACACCCCACCCACGCCCCCCCACACACCCCCAGCCTGGCCACTCTGCTGCACGTGGGGGCTCAGATCGCCTCGGGGATGCGGTTCCTGGCGGGGTTGAACTTCGTCCACCGGGACCTGGCGACTCGCAACTGCCTGGTGGGGGACGGGTTCACGGTCAAGGTGGCCGATTTCGGCATGAGCCGGCACCTCTACGCCGCCGATTATTACCGGGTGCGGGGCCGGGCCCTGCTGCCCATCCGCTGGATGGCCTGGGAGTGCATCCTCATGGTGAGCGGGGCGGAGGGCAAGGGTGTCGGGGACATTGGAAGGGAGTTTGGGGGGGATCTGGGTGGAGTTCAGGGGGTTTGGGGACATTGGGGAGGAGTTGGGCGGAGTTAAGGGGATTGGGGGACATTTGGGGGGAATCGGGCAGAGTTAAGGGGATTTGGGGTGAATCGGGCAGAGTTAAGGGGATTTAGGGTGAATCAGGCAGAGTTAAGGGGATTTAGGGTGAATTGGGCAGAGTTAAGGGGATTTGGGGTGAATCGGGCAGAGTTAAGGGGCTTTAGGGTGAATCGGGCAGAGTTAAGGGGATTTGGGGTGAATTGGGCGGAGTTAAGGGGATTGGGGGACATTTGGGGGGAACTGGGCAGAGTTAAGGGGATTTGGGGTGAATTGGGCGGAGTTAAGGGGATTGGGGGACATTTGGGGGGAACTGGGCAGAGTTAAGGGGATTTGGGGTGAATCGGGCGGAGTTAAGGGGATTGGGGGACATTTGGGGGGAACTGGGCAGAGTTAAGGGGATTTGGGGTGAATCGGGCAGAGTTAAGGGGATTTGGGGTGAATTGGGCGGAGTTAAGGGGATTGGGGGACATTTGGGGGGAATTGGGCAGAGTTAAGGGGATTTGGGGTGAATCGGACAGAGTTAAGGGGATTTGGGGTGAATCGGGCAGAGTTAAGGGGATTGGGGGACATTTGGGGTGAATCGGGCAGAGTTAAGGGGCTTTAGGGTGAATTGGGCAGAGTTAAGGGGATTTGGGCTGAATCGGGCTGAGTTCAGGGGATTTGGGGACATTTGAGGGAATTTGGGGACATTTGAGGGGAATTTGGGGACACTTGAAGGGATTTGGGCTGAATCGGGCTGAGTTCGGGGGATTTGGGGACACTTGAGGGGATTTGGGGACATTTGAGGGGAATTTGGGGACACTTGAGGGGATTTGGGGACACTTGAGGGGATTTGGGGACATTTGAGGGGATTTGGGGACACTTGAGGGGAATTTGGGGACACTTGAGGGGAATTTGGGCTGAATCGGGCTGAGTTCGGGGGATTTGGGGACACTTGAGGGGATTTGGGCTGAATCGGGCCGAGTTCAGGGGATTCAGGCTCCGGCTGGGGATAGGTTGGCCGAGGGTGGGCGTGGCCTGCAGGGGGTGTGTCCGGGGTGTGTGTGGGCGTGTCCGTGCCAGTCCCCGCCCCCCCACGCAGGGCACCTTCACGCCGGCCAGCGACGCCTGGGCCTTCGGGGTGACGCTGTGGGAGGTGCTGACGCGGTGCCGCGAGCAGCCCTACGGCCGCCTCAGCGACGAGCAGGTCATCGCCAACGCCGGGCACCACTTCCGCGCCCAGGGCCGCCAGGTGGGCACTGGGAGGCACTGGGAGGCAAATGGGGGGCACTAGGAGTCACTGGGAGGGGACTGGGAGGCACTGGGAGGGGACTGGGAGGCACTGGGAGGGACTGGATGGCGGATGGGGGGCACTGGAAGGGACTGGGAGGGGACTGGGAGGCACTGGGAGGCACTGGAAGGGACTGGAAGGCAAATGGGGGGCACTGGGAGTCACTGGGAGGGGACTGGAAGGGACTGGAAGGCAAATGGGGGGCACTGGGAGTCACTGGAAGGGACTGGAAGGCAAATGGGGGGCACTGGGAGTCACTGGGAGGGGACTGGGAGGCACTGGGAGGCACTGGAAGGCAAATGGGGGGCACTGGGAGGCACTGGGAGGGGACTGGGAGGCACTGGGGGGGACTGGGAGGCGCTGGGAAGGGGTTGGGGGGCACTGGGACTCACTGGGAGGGGACTGGGGGGCACTGGGAGGCACTGGAAGGGACTGGAAGGGACTGGATGGCGGATGGGGGGCACTGGGGGGCACTGGGAAGCACTGGGAGGGGGTTGGGGGGCACTGGGACTCACTGGGAGGGGACTGGGGGGCACTGGGAGGTTATTGGGGGGGCACTGGGAGTCACTGGGAGGGGACTGGGAGGCACTGGGAGGGACTGGATGGCGGATGGTGGGCACTGGGAGTCACTGGGAGGGAACTGGGGGGGACTGGGAGGCACTGGGGGGGACTGGGAGAGGGTTTAGGGGCAGTTCCTCCCACTCCACCCCAGTACTCCCAGTTCCCCCAAGTCCTCCCAGTTCCCCCATGACCCCATGACCCCCCATGCCCCCAGGGGTACCTGCCGTGACCCCCTGTGACCCCCCGTGATGCCCTGTGACCCCCCCGTGACCCCCCCATGACCCCATGACACCCCGTGACCCCTGTGACCTCCTGTGACCTCCCGTGACCTCCCATGACCCCCGTGACCCCCCGTGACCCCCCCGTGACCCCCCCGTGCCCCAGGAGTACCTGCCGTGCCCCCCATGACCCCCCATGACCCCCGTAACCCCCATGCCCCCCCGTGACCCCATGACCCCCGTGACCCCCCGTGACCCCGTGACCCCGTGACCCCCATGACCCCTGTGACCCCCCGTGACCCCCCCGTGACCCCCCCGTGACCCCGTGACCCCCCCGTGCCCCAGGAGTACCTGCCGTGCCCCCCATGACCCCCCATGACCCCCGTAACCCCCATGACCCCCGTGACCCCCCGTGACCCCCGTGACCCCCATGACCCCTGTGACCCCCCGTGACCCCCCCGTGACCCCCCCGTGACCCCGTGCCCTCCCCGTGCCCCAGGAGTACCTGCCGTGCCCCCCATGACCCCCCATGACCCCCGTAACCCCCATGCCCCCCCGTGACCCCCCGTGACCCCATGACCCCCATGACCCCCCGTGACCCCCCCGTGACCCCGTGCCCCCCCCGTGCCCCAGGAGTACCTGCCGTGCCCCCCGGGCTGCCCGGCGGCGCTGCACGGGGTGATGTTGCGCTGCTGGGCCCGCGACGCCGCCGACCGCCCGACCTTCGGCCTCCTGCACCGCCTCCTGCGCCACCACACGGCCCTGGCCTGAGCCTTCCTCCTCCTCCTCCTCCTCCTCCATCACCCTCCTCCTCCTTCATCCTCCTCCTTCATCACCCTCCTCCTCCATCCTCATCCTCCTTCATCTTCCTCCTCCTCCTCCTCCTCCTCTTCCACCTCCTTCATCTTCCTCCTCCTCCTCCTCCTCCTCTTCCACCTCCTTCTTCATCTTCATCATCCTCCACCTTCATCTTCCTCCTCATTCTCTTCCACCTCCTTCTTCTTCATCTTCCTCCTCATCTTTCTTCTTCCTCCTCCTCCTCCTCCTCTTCCTCCTCCTCTTCCTTCTCTTCTTCTTCCTCCTTCTCCTCCTCTTCCACCTCCTTCTTCTTCATCTTCCTCCTCATCCTTCTCCTTCTTCCTCCTCCTCCTCCTCTTCCTCCTCATCGTTCTTCTTCCTCCTCCTCCTTCTCTTCCTCCTCCTCCTTCTCCTTCTTCCTCCTCCTCCTCTTCCACCTCCTTGTTCATCTTCATCATCCTCCACCTTCATCTTCCTCCTCATTCTCTTCCACCTCCTTCTTCTTCATCTTCCTCCTCATCCTTCTTCCTCCTCCTCCTCCTCCTACTCTTCCTCCTCCTTCTTCTTCATCTTCCTCCTCCTTCATCCTCCTCCTCCTCCTCCTCCTCCTTCATCTTCCTCCACTTTCTCCTTCATCTTCCTCCTCCTCCTCCTCCTCCTCTTCCACCTCCTTGTTCATCTTCATCATCCTCCACCTTCATCTTCCTCCTCATTCTCTTCCACCTCCTTCTTCTTCATCTTCCTCATCTTTCTTCTTCCTCCTCCTCCTCCTCCTCCTCCTCTTCCACCTCCTTCTTCTTCATCTTCCTCCTCATCCTTCTCCTTCTTCCTCCTCCTCCTCCTCTTCCTCCTCATCTTTCTTCTTCCTCCTCCTCCTTCTCTTCCTCCCCATCCTTCTGCTTCTTCCTCCTCCTCCTCTTCCACCTCCTTCTTCATCTTCATCATCCTCCACCTTCATCTTCCTCCTCATTCTCTTCCACCTCCTTCTTCTTCATCTTCCTCCTCATCCTTCTTCTTCCTCCTCCTCCTCCTCTTCCTCCTCCTTCTTCATCTTCCTCCTCCTCATCCTCCTCCTCCTCCTCCTCTTCCTCCTTCTTCTTCTTCATCTTCCTCCTCCTCCCTCTTCACCCAACACTGGAAACACCCAACACTACTGACATGGGACCCCCCCTGATCCCTGGGACCCCCCCAGACTCTTGGGGACCCCCCCCCTCCCCTCCCCGGACCCATCTCCACTCCACACCCTCATTCCTCATTAGCGGGGGCGGGGCTGGGCGCTAATTAGCTCCGATGGCAGCGGGGGGGGGGGCAGGGGCGGGGCTGTAAATATTTGGTGCCAAACTGGAGATTTTTACACTAATATATAGAGGGGTTTTGGGGTTCTCTGTGTCTGCCTCATCTATCTGGGGGTGCCCACACCCCTAGGTGCCCCCCCCCCCCCTTTGGGTCCCCGGATCCCTGCGTCCCCCCCTTTGGGGTGCCTGGACCCCTGGGTCCCTTTTTGGGGGGGGTCAATCCCTTCTGGGGGGGGCTCTGGCACACAGTGGGGTCCCCGGATCCATAGGTCCCCCCCTTTGGGGTGTCTGGACCCCTGGGTCCCTTTTAGGGGGGAGTCAGTTCCTCTTGGGGGGGCTCTGGCACAAAATGGGGTCCCCTAATGCCTGGGTTCCCCCCCCACTTTGGGTGCTCACACCCCTGGGACCCTTTTGGGGGGGCTCAGTCCTTTTATGGGGGGTCAGTGTCTTTTGGGGGGGTCAATGCTTTCTGGGGGGGGGACTCTGGCACACAGTGGGGTCCCCGGGTCACTGGGCCCCCCCTTTTGGTGCTCAAAACCCTGCGTCCCCCCCTTTGGGGTGCCTGGACCCCTGGGTCCCTTTTAGGGGGGGTCAGTCTCTTTTGGGGGGGGGTCAATCCCTTCTGGGGGGGGGCTCTGGCACACAGTGGGATCCCCACATCCCTGGGTCCCCCCCTTTGGGGTGCTTGGACACCTGGGTGTCTTTTGGGGGGGGTCAGTCCCTTTTTGGGGGGTCAATCCCTTCGGGGGGGGGCCTCTGGCACACAATGGGGTCCCCTAATCCCTTGATTCCCCCCCCCCTTTGGATGCTCAGACCCCTGGGTCCCTTTTTTGGGGGCTCAGACCTTTTTGTGGGGTTCGG
>NC_134070.1:727896-750087 GCF_965140245.1 Athene noctua
TCCACTCCACACCCTCATTCCTCATTAGCGGGGGCGGGGCTGGGCGCTAATTAGCTCCGATGGCAGCGGGGGGGGGGCAGGGGCGGGGCTGTAAATATTTGGTGCCAAACTGGAGATTTTTACACTAATATATAGAGGGGTTTTGGGGTTCTCTGTGTCTGCCTCATCTATCTGGGGGTGCCCACACCCCTAGGTGCCCCCCCCCCCCCTTTGGGTCCCCGGATCCCTGCGTCCCCCCCTTTGGGGTGCCTGGACCCCTGGGTCCCTTTTTGGGGGGGTCAATCCCTTCTGGGGGGGGCTCTGGCACACAGTGGGGTCCCCGGATCCATAGGTCCCCCCCTTTGGGGTGCTTGGACACCTGGGTGTCTTTTAGGGGGGGTCAGTCACTTTTAGGGGGATCAGTCCCTTTTTTGGGGGGGTCAGTCTCTTTTGGGGGGGTCAATGCTTTCTCGGGGGGGGGCTCTGGCACACAGTGGGGTCCCCGGGTCACTGGGCCCCCCCTTTTGGTGCTCAAACCCCTGGGTCCCCCCCCCTTTGGGGTGCCTGGACCCCTGGGTCCCTTTTGGGGGGGGGTCAATCCCTTCTGGGGGGGGCTCTGGCACACAGTGGGGTCCCCGGGTCACTGGGCCCCCCCTTTTGGTGCTCAAACCCCTGGGTTCCCCCCCTTTGGGGTGTCTGGACCCCTGGGTCCCTTTTAGGGGGGAGTCAGTTCCTCTTGGGGGGGCTCTGGCACAAAATGGGGTCCCCTAATGCCTGGGTTCCCCCCCCACTTTGGGTGCTCACACCCCTGGGACCCTTTTGGGGGGGCTCAGTCCTTTTTTGGGGGGTCAGTGTCTTTTGGGGGGGTCAATGCTTTCTGGGGGGGGGGGACTCTGGCACACAGTGGGGTCCCCGGGTCACTGGGCCCCCCCTTTTGGTGCTCAAACCCCTGGGTCCCCCCCCCTTTGGGGTGCCTGGACCCCTGGGTCCCTTTTGGGGGGGGTCAGTCTCTTTTGGGGGGGGTCAATCCCTTCTGGGGGGGGGGCTCTGGCACACAGTGGGATCCCCACATCCCTGGGTCCCCCCCTTTGGGGTGCTTGGACACCTGGGTGTCTTTTGGGGGGGGTCAGTCCCTTTTTGGGGGGGTCAATCTCTTTTGGGGGGGTCAATCCCTTCGGGGGGGGCCTCTGGCACACAATGGGGTCCCCTAATCCCTTGATTCCCCCCCCCCCCTTTGGATGCTCAGACCCCTGGGTCCCTTTTTTGGGGGCTCAGACCTTTTTGTGGGGTTCGGTCCTTTTTGGGGGGGTCAATCTCTTTTGGGGGTCGATTCCTTTTTGGGGGGTCAATCTCTTTTGGGGGGGTCGATCCCTTTTGGGGGGGGGGGGGGCTCTGGCACACAATGTGGTCCCCTAATCCCTGGGTGTCCCCCCCCCTTTGGATGCTCAGACCCATGGGATCCTTTTGGTGGGGGGTCAGTCCCTTTTGGGGGGGCTCAATCTCTTTTGGGGGGGTCGATCCCTTTTGGGGGGGGGTCTCTGGCACACAATGGGTCCCCAAATACCTGGATCCTCGCTGCCCATCCCCCATTTTGAGGATGGAAAAGGGAAAAATGACGCAAACACCCCCCCCCCCCCTTTCTCCCCCCCCATCCCATGACTCAGGCCTTAGGAACCCGGACGGCCGCCAGCTGCCCAGCTCCCCGCCCCCCCCCTGGATTCTATAGGGGACCCAGGCACCCCCAAAGGGTTGTATGCCCCCCCCACACCCCTCAGGGAACTTAAATACGTGGGTGCCCCCCCCTCAACCCCACAACCCCCCCAAAAAAGAGATTCAGGCATCCAGGTGCCCCCGCAGGAGTCTGGGTCCCGGTTGTGCAACGGGGGAAAATCCGGTGCGTGACAGACGTGTAAAGGGGGGGGGGGAAGCTATAGGGGGCTATAGGGGAAGGGGGGGGGCTATAGGGGGGCTTAGGCACGAGGTGGATGCATAGTGAACCCTTCTTCGTGCTCCCCCTCCCCTACACAGCCACTAGATATATGTATGGGCCCCTACAGCCCCCTATATATCGCCATAACCCCCCCCCTACACCCCTATAGACACCTTTACGGCCAAGTATTTCCCCGTACGCCCCCTATACACCCCCTATATGCCCCCAAACTCCCCCTTAGCCCACCGCACCCCCCATACATCCCCTATATTCATTTACACCCCCCTATAGACCACTATACTCTCCAGACCCCCTGTAGCCCCCCTATAGCCCCTATACACGCTCATACACCCCTATAGCCCCCCTATAGCCCCTATACACCCCTATAGCCCCCCCTATAGCCCCTATACACGCTCATACACCCCTATAGCCCCCCCTATAGCCCCTATACACGCTCATACACCCCTATAGCCCCCTATAGCCGCTATACGTGCTCATACACCCCTATAGCCCCCCCTATAGCCCCTATACACGCTCATACACCCCTATAGCCCCCCCTATAGCCCCTATACACGCTCATACACCCCTATAGCCCCCTATAGCTGCTATACATGCTCATACACCCCTATAGCCCCCCCTATAGCCCCCCATACATCCTCTATAGCTCTAGAGCCACCCATACACCCCACTAGTCCCGTAGGACCCCCTATAGCCCCTCTCATACACTCTATAGCCCCCTAGAGCTCCCTATCACCCCCTATAGCCCCCATACCCCTCCATCCAACCCCTGACCCCCCAACACACCCCCTATAGCCCCCATACCCCTCCATCCAACCCCTGACCCCCCAATCCCCCCTATAGCCCCCATACCCCTCCATCCAAACCCTGACCCCCCAACACACCCCCTATAGCCCCCCATACCCCTCCCGCAACCCCTGTAGCCCCCCAATCCCCCCCCTATAGCCCCCAGCCCCCCCATACATCCCTCTCGCCCCCTACCCCCCCCCGTAGCCCCTTATGGCCCCCACACGCCACCTGCACCCCCCATGGACCCCTATAGCGCCCCACAGAGCCCCTATAGCGCCCGCCCCCCCCCCCCCCCGAGCACCCCCGGGCGGGCCCTTCCCGCCAGGCCACGCCTCCTCCCCACCTAAAGCCAATAGAAGCCTCCGTGGGCGTGCGTCCCCGCCCACGAAGGGGCGTGGCTTCCCCGCCGCTATAAGAGCCCGGCCGGCGGCGCCGCCGCCATTTTGCGCGATGACGATGACGATGACGATGGCGGCGGCGGCCACGACGTGTCCGGGCCGGGGCTGGGCCCGAGCTGAGGGGGGTCCCGGGGGGGTCCCCCCGTCCCCCCCCCGCCATTTCACCTTCGAGCCCCCGGTTGGGCCCAGCGGCACCCCCAGGCCCCGCCGCCGGCACCGCCGCGTCCTCTACCCGCCCGCTGTGAGTATCGGCCCCGGCGGCTGCGGGGCTGGCGGCGGCCAGGACCCCCCCGGGGCTACCGCCTCCCTTCCCGGGGCTACCGGGTCTCCCTTCTGGGCTTCTGGGTCAGTTCCCGGCTTTCTGAGTCCCCGTGGCTACCGGGTCCTTTCCCGGGGCTACCGCGTCCATTCCCGGGGCTCCCAGGTCCCCTCCTGGCCTTCTGGGTCCCTCCCCGGGGCTACCGGGTCCCCTTGGCTTTCTGAGTCCCCGTGGCTACCGGCTCTCTTCCCGGGGCTCCCGGATCCCCTCCTGGGCTTCTGGGTCCCTCCCCGGGGCTACTGGGTCAGTTCCCGGCTTTCTGAGTCCCCGGGGCTACCGAGTCCATTCCGGGGGCTCCCGGCTCCCTCCCCGGGGCTACCGCGTCCATTCCCGGGGCTCCCAGGTCCCCTCTTGGGCTACCGGGTCCCTTCCGGGGGCTACCGTGTCCGCTCCCGGATCCCCTCCTGGGCTTCTGAGTCCCTCCCCGGGGCTACCGGGTCTCTTCCCGGCTTTCTGAGTCCCCGGGGCTACCGGATCCCTCCCCGTGGCTACCAGGTCCCTCCCCGGGCTTCTGGGTCCCCCCTTTCCCGGATGGGGGCACCCAAGTCCCCTCCTGGGTTCGCGGTTGCCCGGGGGGGGCAGGACGGGCCCCATTTCCCGGCGCTGGGGGGGTGAGTCACTTCCCCCCCCCCCCCGCCTGACTCACCCGCACCTGGTGCCGGGAAGGGGGGGGGGGAGGGAATTCCCCCCCCTCCCAGGGCTGTATTTTACCCCCCCGGGGGGGAGTATTTGCCCCAAGGGGGGGTAAATTACCCCAATTACCCCAAGCAGGGTCAGAGGGGGGATGCCCAAAGCATCATCAGGGGCACTTACTTGCCCCCGGGGGGGAGTTACTTGCCCCAGGGAGGTTGGGGGAAGTTATTTGCCCCAGGATGGGGAATTATTTGCCCCAGGGAGGTGGGGGGGAACTTACTTGTCTCAGGGAGGGAACTTACTTGCCCCATGGAGGGGGGGGGGGGGGTATTTGCCCCAGGGAGGTGGGTAGGACTCATTTGCCCCAGAGATGGGAGTTATTTGCCCTGGGGGTGGGAGTTATTTGCCCCAGGGAGGGAACTGACTTGCCCCAGGGAGGTAGGTGGGACTTATTTGCCCCAGAGATGAGAGTGATTTGCCCGGGGCGGGGGGGGGGCAATTACCCCCATTCCTATTCTGGAAGCTGTGGGGTCAGGGGGCGTTTGCCAATCAAGGGAGTTACTTGCCTCAGCGCAGGGCTATTTGCCCCCAGCGGGGGAAGAATTATTTACCCCAGGGGGGGGTTTCTCCGGGCAGATCTGTTCTTACCCCTTTTTTTTTTTTTTTTTTTGTGCCCCCCCAGGTGCGGCGGCCGCTGCCCGCGGAGGAGCCGAGCGCGGCGAAGCGGCTCCTGGTGCTGCTGTTGGCCGTGGTGAGTGCCCAGGTGTACAGTGCACCCGGGGAGGTGGCACCCACAGCACCCCCGGTGGCACCCACGACACCCCCGGTGCCGTCCCC
This sequence comes from Athene noctua, assembly GCF_965140245.1. Classification (NCBI taxonomy): domain Eukaryota; kingdom Metazoa; phylum Chordata; class Aves; order Strigiformes; family Strigidae; genus Athene; species Athene noctua. The sequence goes on from NC_134070.1 coordinate 732,800, forward strand.
ACCCGGGGAGGAACCGCTGCTCCGGATGACTGTGACACCCCCAACCTGGACACCCAATGGGACACTGGTGGGGGCACCCATGGGTGCTTCCTGCCCCCGTCTGCTGCTGTCACCTGCCCTGCGGCCCCACGACTGCGCTGCGCGGTGAGGGGTGGGGGGCACCCAGGACCCCTTCGCCCTGCTCTCGAGGTGGCACCCGAAAGTGTCACTTTGGCCTCAGGGTGGCACCCAGCACCCTGCTGTGCCCAACGCGCTGGACTGGAAGTTGGGAGTCGCCGCAGGGTGACGCCAAGCACCCATGGGTGCCCCTCACCTCAACCTTGGGGTGGCATCCGGCACCCCGGGGACACTTTGGGGACCCGTCACCCTGCCCTCAGAGCTGCGATAGCACCCATGGGTGCCCTCCCCTCAACCTTGGGGTGGCATCCAGCACCCCGGGGACACTTTGGGGACCCATCACCCTGCCCTCAGGGCTGCGATAGCACCCATGGGTGCCCTCACCTCAACCTTGGGGTGGCATCCAGCACCCTGGGGACACTTTGGGGACCCGTCACCCTGCCCTCAGAGCTGCGATAGCACCCATGGGTGCCCCTCACCGTGCACCCCGAGGCATTCAGCACCCATGGGTGCCCCTCACCTCAACCTTGGGGTGGCATCCAGCACCCCGGGGACACTTTGGGGACCCGTCACCCTGCCCTCAGAGCTGCGATAGCACCCATGGGTGCCCTCACCTCAACCTTGGGGTGGCATCCAGCACCCCGGGGACACTTTGGGGACCCATCACCCTGCCCTCAGGGCTGCGATAGCACCCATGGGTGCCCTCCCCTCAACCTTGGGGTGGCATCCAGCACCCCGGGGACACTTTGGGGACCCATCACCCTGCCCTCAGGGCTGCGATAGCACCCATGGGTGCCCTCCCCTCAACCTTGGGGTGGCATCCAGCACCCCGGGGACACTTTGGGGACCCATCACCCTGCCCTCAGGGCTGCGATAGCACCCATGGGTGCCCTCACCTCAACCTTGGGGTGGCATCCAGCACCCTGGGGACACTTTGGGGACCCGTCACCCTGCCCTCAGAGCTGCGATAGCACCCATGGGTGCCCCTCACCGTGCACCCCGAGGCATTCAGCACCCATGGGTGCCCCTCACCTCAACCTTGGGGTGGCATCCAGCACCCCGGGGACACTTTGGGGACCCGTCACCCTGCCCTCAGAGCTGCGATAGCACCCATGGGTGCCCTCCCCTCAACCTTGGGGTGGCATCCAGCACCCCGGGGACACTTTGGGGACCCATCACCCTGCCCTCAGGGCTGCGATAGCACCCATGGGTGCCCTCACCTCAACCTTGGGGTGGCATCCAGCACCCTGGGGACACTTTGGGGACCCGTCACCCTGCCCTCAGAGCTGCGATAGCACCCATGGGTGCCCCTCACCGTGCACCCCGAGGCATTCAGCACCCATGGGTGCCCCTCACCTCAACCTTGGGGTGGCATCCAGCACCCCGGGGACACTTTGGGGACCCGTCACCCTGCCCTCAGAGCTGCGATAGCACCCATGGGTGCCCTCACCTCAACCTTGCGGTGGCATCCAGCACCCCGGGGACACTTTGGGGACCCGTCACCCTGCCCTCAGAGCTGCGATAGCACCCATGGGTGCCCTCCCCTCAACCTTGGGGTGGCATCCAGCACCCCGGGGACACTTTGGGGACCCATCACCCTGCCCTCAGGGCTGCGATAGCACCCATGGGTGCCCTCACCTCAACCTTGGGGTGGCATCCAGCACCCCGGGGACACTTTGGGGACCCGTCACCCTGCCCTCAGAGCTGCGATAGCACCCATGGGTGCCCCTCACCGTGCACCCCGAGGCATTCAGCACCCATGGGTGCCCCTACCTCACCTCCGGGGCTGCCCTTAGCACCCATGGGTGCCCCCTCATCCCCTTCCCACCCACACTACGGTCTTTATTTATGACATTTATATTTATTCCGCGGTTATTTAATTGACGGGTTATTGAAATTTATTTAATTGGGGATTATTTAAGTTTATTTAATTAGGGGGGGGGGGCGGGGAGTGTTTCTACTTTATTTAATTTGGGGTTATTTAATGTCGTTTGGAGCTATTTAATAATTAATTTTATTTAACACGAAACGCTGCTGGGTCTTCATTGGAGCGTCGCCTGGTCGTGGCCTCCCCCCCGAACCCCCCCTCTGCCTCAAGAAACGAGGCAGGAGCGCTTCCTCCTCCTTAACACACCCCAAAACGGGATTTTTTTTCCCCGTTTTCTGCCCCAACTTTTTTTTTTTTTTTTTGGAGGGGTTGATGACGCAAGAATTAAATAAAATGCTGGTTTAGGCAGGAAAAAAACACATTTTTTTTTTTTTTTTTTCCACGCGGGCACCCGGCTCATGTTTATTTAAACCGACTCGTAGGCGCCGCTGGGGTACAAAGTCACAAAAGTAACAAAAAAAAAAAAATTATTATTTTTTTTTTTAAAAAAAAAAAGCTGAAAACAGCTCGATTTTTTTTTTTTTTTTTTTTTTTGTGCTCCCATTTTGGGGGAACCAGACAAACCTCATGTTTGACCGGGGCTCCGTGCGGGATAATTAAAGTCTTTCCTCCAAAACATGCGCTTGGATGACCCAAATCTGGGATTTTTTCCCCCATAATGGCACTTGGGGAGCATCGTCACCGCCCGGCTGTGCCGAAAAACCACGAACAAGACACGTGACAGCAGTAAAAAAAACAAACAGTCATTTTGTCCACTGATCCCAGATGGCACTCGCCACCCCACCACCCCCCCCACTTTGCCCACCCCCCCCAAAAATAATCTGCCCAAAAACTGAGCAGAAAAAGGGAAAAAAAAACCACCCAAAAAAACTCCTTTTCTGCAGATTTTTACCAGCTCCTGCTTGGGACAAATTTGCTTAATTTTGGGTTGTGCTCAGCGATGCTTTAAAACACAGTTGGAGGAGGAAAGGGATGGGAAAACATCATTAAAAAATCATCTTAATTAGGTGGAGAATTTAATTAAATTGCTTTCTTCTGCCCTAAAATCTGAGGGGGGGGACCGGCGACTGTCCCCCATCTGCCGTGGGCATGTTGGCTTGGGGAAGGGCCTCATCCTCCTGCTGTAAAAAGGTAGTCATTTGGTAAAAAAAAAAAGAGTTAAAAATTAAGGGGGAGAGCCCTCCCCATCCCCTAATTAATCATTAATTAGTCACCAAGGCTTGAATGGCTCCGAGGAGGAATGACACCCCCCCCCCGCACACACACACAGCGTGAAGACTTCGAGGCCAACTCCAGTTGGGTGTTGGGTGAGTGGCTGGGGAGGTTGGAGCCACGGAATGAAGGGGACTTGCCCATCCTCTAATTAGATTGTTAATTACCCACCAAGGCTGAACGATTCTGGGCAGGAAGGAGCCCCCCCCCCCCCCTCCAAGTGCTGGGTCTTTGAGGCCAACACCAGTTGGGTGTCGGGCGAACGGTTGGACGATGGAGCTGGGTCATCAGCCAGGGTCCCCCATCCCCTAATTAATGAGATCAGGAGGTTGGATGATGGAGCTGGAGCATCAGCCAGGGTCCCCCATCCCCTAATTAATGAGATCGTTAATTACCCACCCAAGCTGAATGGCTCCAGGTGGGAAGATCCCCAACGCTGGAGCTTTGATGTCAACCCAGGTTGGGTGTTGGGCGAGTGGCTGGGGAGGTTGGGGGGAGGATGGAGCCGCAGGACAAAGGGGACTTGCCCATCCGCTAATTAGCGAGATCGTTAATTACCCACCAAGGCTGAACGGCTCCAGGCAGAAAGGAGCTCCCCGGTGCTGGGTCTTCGAGGCCAACTCCAGTTGGGTGTCGGGCGAGCGGCTGGGGAGGTTGGGGGGAGGACGGAGCCGCGGCCAGGGCCGGCCACCGCTCAGTTGATGAGGGAGGGGGTCTGGGGCCCCGAGGCGGGGGCCGAGGGGAAGGACGGGTGGGGGAAGGCGCGGGCGGGGAAGGAGAGGGCCCACGGCAGGTCCAGGGCGGGGCTGGAGAGGGAAGGGATGGGCAGGGGCGAGGGGGAGGCCGGGAAGGAGGGCAGCGAGGGGATGGCCGCCGCCGAACCGCCCAAGGGCGGAGGGGAGAAGGCGGCGCCGGAGAAGGCGCCCGAAGGGTTGGCCACGGCGGCGGCGGCGGCCACGGTGGCGCTACCGGTGGCTTTGGGCTTGTCCCCGGCGTGGGTGCGTTGGTGGCGGTTGAGGTGGGAGCTGCGGCTGAAGCACTTGCCGCACTCGGGACACTTGTAGGGCTTCTCGCCGGTGTGGACGCGCTGGTGGATGGTGAGCTCGGAGCGTTGGATGAAGCTCTTCCCGCACTCGGGGCACTGGTAGGGCTTCTCGCCCAGGTGGGTGCGTTGGTGGGTGATGAGGTTGGAGGAGACGCTGAAACATTTCCCGCACTCGCCGCAGCGATACGGTTTCTCCCCGGTGTGCATCCGCCGGTGGATGGTCAGGTCCGACTTCTGGATAAAACCCTTCCCGCAATCCCCGCAGGCGTAAGGTTTCTCCCCCGTGTGGATCCGACGGTGTTTGACCAAGGCCGAGCGTTGGCCAAACCCTTTCCCGCACTCCCCGCACTTATACGGTTTTTCCGGCGGCGCCGGAGCCGCCGGCGTCGTTTCCCCGTCGCCGTGATCCGCTTCCCTCCCGCAATCCAGACACTGTTGACCGCGGGGCCGTAACCCCGCGGCGTTCCCTCGGTTTTTCCCACAATCCGGACATTTTGGAGGTTGCCCCGTTATCCCACCAGCCCCGTGAGCGCGTTGATGTTTGAGCAACGCGGCGCCTTGACTGAAACATCGCCCGCATTGGGCGCATTGGAAGAGGCGACCGTGACGGTGAGCGGCCAAAAAACCGGCGAGATGTTCGGGGCAACGATAAGACGCCCGTTCGGCCGCGTGGATTTTTTGGTGCCGGTCCAGGTGGGAGCTGACGCTGAAACTCTTCCCGCATTCGGCGCAGGTGTAGGGTCGTTCGCCGGTGTGGACGCGTTGGTGCCGTTCCAAATCGGAACGTTGGATGAAGCCTTTGCCGCAGTCGCCGCAAGCGAAGGGGCGTTCCCCGGTGTGGATGCGCCGGTGTTGGGTCAGGTTGGACCCGCGGCTGAAACTTTTCCCGCAATCGCCGCAACGGTGAGGCCGTTCCCCGCTGTGAGTCTTCCGGTGTTTGGCCAACGCGGAACGTTGGGCGAAACTCTTCCCGCAGTCGGGGCAACGGTGAGGAGCCGGAGAACTTTCCGGTGGTGGTGGCCGAGGACGGGTGCGGGGTTGAGTAGGTGGACCGGGTCCTCCGGTGTGAGTCCGGCGATGCCGGTCGAGGTGCGAACTGACGCTGAAACGTTTCCCGCAGTCGCCGCAAGGATACGGCCGCTCCCCGGTGTGAACGCGCCGGTGACGCTCCAGGTCGGAACGTTGGATGAAGCCTTTGCCGCAATCGCCGCAACGGTGCGGCCGTTCCCCGGTGTGGATGCGCCGGTGTTGGGCCAGGTTGGACCCGCGGCTGAAACCTTTGCCGCAGTCGCCGCAGCGATGGGGTTTTTCCCCCCCCCCCGCCGCCCCGCCGCCGCCCCCGCCGCCGCGTTCCGGTTGCCGGGACGTTTGCCGGCACCGCCGCCCGCACTCGGAACACCGACGTGGTTTCACCGGACTCTGGTTTCGTGTCCCGCATTCGGTGCAACCGCCCCGGGATGCCGGTGATGCCGCCACGCCCTTCTTGCCCCCGTTCCCTTTACCGGTGCCGGGGGGGGCACCGGTTTGCCCCCCGCTTTGGCATTCATCGACGTCCTCCAGTGCCGGTTCCTCGCCGTCCCGCGGTGCCGAATCCTCCTCGGTTCCGCTCCCGGTGCCGGCACCTGCGTCACGGGGAGAAACCGTGAGTCCCTCCGGCACGATGACCCCCCCCCAAATTAATTTTGACACCCCGCCCCCCCTCAACGGGAAATATCATCTCCCTGCACTTCCGGAAGACCCTGGACATGGTTCCCCGCAATGTGCTCCTCTCCCAGTTGGAGCTGGGGGGTGAGGAATTGGGTGAGTGGTGGCAACCAAAGAGTTGTGGTCAACGGCTCCATGCCCAGATGGAGACCACGGGCAACTGGTGGCCCTCAGGGGTCCATACTGGGACCAGTACGGCTCCAGATCATCAGTGACACGTGCCACCATCGTCCCTTTGACGTGGTCCCCAACATCCTCCTCTCCCAGTTGGAGCATTTTGTACGCTGAGGGTGGTGAGGTTGCCCAAAGAGGTTGGAGATGGCCCAGCCCTGAGGCCATTCAAGGTCAGGTTGGACAACCAGATCTGGTTGGAGGTGGCCCAACTCATGGCCTAGTTGACTTCCAAGGCCCCTTCCAACCCCAAACCTTCTGAGATGCCACAGACGGGGCTTTGGGCAACCAGATCTGGTTGGAGGTGGCCCAACTCATGGCCTAGTTGACTTCCAAGGCCCCTTCCAACCCCAAACCTTCTGAGATGCCACAGACGGGGCTTTGGGCAACCAGATTTGGTTGGAGGTGGCCCAACTCATGGTCCAGTTGACTTCCAAGGTCCTTTCCAACCCAACCAGTCCATAATTCAAGGAAAAACCAGCCCCCGAATCACCAACCCCGCCCCCCCAAAACCTGCCGCCCCCGCAACATGGCGGAGGGACCTCGGAGAAAAATCTCGGGAGGATTTTGCGAGGTTTCTCCCCAAAATTTACCTCCGTCTTTGGGCGTTTTCTTGCGATTTCGGCGCTTCCCGCCCTGGCCCTGCTCCCGCACCAACTCCCGCAGCATCTTCTCCACTTGGCTCCTACCGGCCGTTTGCAGGATCAGCCCCAACTGGCGCCGTAAATCGGGGTTCACCCCCCCATCGCTAGAGCCGGCCCCCCCCGAGGGGGCGATCTGGGTGGGCTCGGGTGGGCCCTGGTCCCCCTCCGCCTCCACGCCTGGAAAAAAAAAGAGAAAAAAACCACTTTTAGACCCCAAAAAACGGAGGAGTTCAGCCAAAGGGGAGGCGGGTGAAAATCCCAAAGGGTTTGACCTAAATTTAATTTTTTTTTGGGGGGGTGGGTGGATTGGGGAGGGGGTTTGGGTAAATTTGGGGGTCCCCAAAAACTTAAGGGTTCAGCTGAATTTGGGGAATCTTCAAAACCGAAGGAATTCACCCAAATTTGAGGAGGATCACCAAAAATCCTAAAGGATTCAAGTCAGTTTGGGGGGATTTGGAATTCACGCAAATTTGGGGGTCCCCAAAAAATTAAGGGTTCACCCAAATTTGGGGAATCTCCAAAAATGAAGGAATTCACCCCCCCAAAAAAAGGTTGTTTCCAGATAGCCTAAGGGGTTCAGCCAAATTTGGGGGGATTTGGAATTCACGTGAATTTGGGGATCCGCCAAAAAATAAGGGATTCGCCCAAATTTGGGGAATCTCCAAAACTGAAGGAATTCACCCAAATTTGAGGGGGATCTCCAAAAATCCTAAAGGATTCAAGTAAATCTGGGGGGATTTGGAATTCACGTAAATTTGGGGATCCCCCAAAAAATAACGAATTTGCCCAAATTTGGGGAATCTCTGAAACCGAAGGAATTCACCCAAATTTGGGGAATCTCCAAAACTGAAGGAATTCACCCCAAATTAGCGGGATCTCCAAAAATCTTAAGGGGTTCAACCAAATTTGGGGGGATTTGGAATTCATGCAAATCTGGGGGTCCCCAAAAAACTTACGGATTTACCCGAATTTGGGGAATCTCCAAAAATGAAGGAATTCACCCCAAAAATAGGGCCATTTCCAAATATCCTAAGGAGATCAACCAAATTTGGGGGGGATTTGGAATTCACATGAATTTGGGGATCCCCAAAAAAATAAGGGATTCACCCAAATCGGGGGAATCTCCAAAACAGAAGGAATTCACCCAAAATTATCAGGATCTTCAAAAATCTCAAGGGGTTCAACCAAATTTGGGGGGATTTGGAATTCATGCAAATTTGGAGGTTGCCCAAAACCTAAGGAATTCACCCCAATTTGGAGCTTCTCAAAAACGAAGGATTTCACCCAAATTTGGAGGGGGGGCATCCCACAAAATCTAAGACATTCACTCGCACTGCGGAGGCCCCAAAATCGTCGGAATTTCCCCCGATCTTCAGATTCCCCCCAAACCAAAGGAATTGACCCAATTTCAGGGGTTGCCCAAAACCTAAGGAATTCACCCCAATTTGGGGGTCCCCCCTGAACCCCAAAAACTCACCCGACACCAGCCCCCGCCTCCGGTGGGACTCGGCGAAGGCGGTGATGCGCGGCCAACTGATGGCGATCTCCTCCGCTGCCGGGAAGAAGGTTGGTCCTCAGGTGCCGTCCCCCCCATTTTCACCCCCCCAAAACACCCTCTATTTTGGGGTAAAACCCTCCACTTTTGGGCAAAATGTGTTTCCACCAGCTCCAATTCACCGCGGGAAGGGAAACTGAGGCAGAATAACATACCCCCCCCCCGCCGCCTCTCACCCTCTCCAAACCCGCCCTGAGCCCGTGCGCTGCTCATGGCCCCCCCCGCCATGGGGTGGGGGGGTCCCCAACTTACATGCGGGGTGACAACGGTGCTGGGGACCCCCAAAATGACCTTAAATCCCCCCAAATTGGGACATCCCGGGGTCCCGCCGTGCCTCTTACCCAAGGAAATCACGTTCTCGTAGTTCTCCTGCATGGTGACCCCAAAAAATTTGGGGGGGGGGGGATGGCGAGAGAGAGGGGGTGTCCCGGGTGGGTGGCGTCACCCCACAATCGAAACTCCGGCCCCTGCAACGGGAAGAGCCCCCCCAAATCCCCGTTAGCACCCCAAAATCTCCCCTTTTCTCCAGGGAGGGGGGGGGGGGGAAGGAAGGGGCGGGGGGGGGGGGGGGTCTGTCCCCAACTTGCTCCCCAAAATTTTCCAGAGCTCTGCACCCCGATCCCCCGGGTGTCCAGAGCTGCCCTGTGATACGTGTGAACGCTTTTTGGGGTGCCCAGGGGATGCACCCACTTTTTGGGGTACCCAGAGGGTGTTCCCCTGCCCTTTGGGGTCCTCAGCAGCTGTTCACCCACTTTTTGGGGTGCCCTTGCGGTGCTCCCCTGATCCTTGGGGTCCCCAGTGACTGTTCACTTGCTTTTTGGGGTTCCTAGTGGCTCTTCACCTAATTTTTGGGGTGCCCAGGGGATGCACCCTGATATATGGGCTGCCCTGGGGGTGCTCCCCTGCTTTTTGGAGTTCCCAGCAGCCCTTCACCTGATTTTTGGGGTGCCCAGGGCATGCACCCACTTTTTTAGGGTGCTCAGGGGCTGCTCCCCTGCTCTTTGGGGTCCCCAGCAGCCGTTCACCTGCTTTTTGGGGTACCCAGGGGATACACCCACTATCTGGGGTGCCCAGAGGGTGCTCCCCACAGTTTGGGGTGCCCTGGGGGTGCTCCCCTGCTTTTTGGGATCCCCAGCAGCCCTTCACCTGATTTTTTGGGGTACCCAGGGGCTACACCCACTATTTGGGGTGCCCTGGGGGTGCTCCCCTGTTTTTTGGGGTTCCTAGTGGCTCTTCACCTGATTTTTGGGGTGCCCAGGGGATGCACCCTGACATTTGGGGTGCCCTGGGGGTGCTCCACTGCTTTTTGGGGTCCCCAGCAGCCGTTCACCTGCTTTTTGGGGTGTCCAGAGCACGCACCCACTTTTTGGGGTGCCCAGAGTGGTGCTCCCCTGCTTTTTGGGGTCCCCAACGCCTGTTCACCCGCTTTTTGGGGTGTCCGCTTTCCGGGCTGCCCAGGGGGTGCCCCCCTTTATTCTTTGGGGTGCCCAGAGGATGCTCACCCACTCTTGGGGCTACACCCCTACTTTTTGGGGTACCCCCCCCACCCCCCCCACTCCTCCTCCACCCCTTTACAATTTAGGGGAGTCGGGGGGGGGGGGGGTTAGAACAGCAGCTCGCGGCGGGGGGAGGAAGAGAAGGGGGGGGGGTCTGGGGTTCTGGGGTGGGGGGGGACCCCAAGTTACCTGCGGTGGGAGATGGGGGGGGTGGGGGGCTCCCCCCCCCGGGCGCCGGGGACTCTCCTCGCCGAGCACCGGTCCCGGTGGAGGCGGCTCCTCGCGTGACCCGGATACAGTGAAGCCGTGGCCGCCCTCCTCCCCCTCCTCCTCCTCCTCCTCCTCCTCCTCCTCCTCTTCCTCCAGGGCCCTCTAGCGGCCCCCGCCTCCGGTTCACCGCCCCCCTAAAAAAAAAAAAAAAAATACAAACCGACACACCCCCCCCCCCCCCCCCGCCCAGCGCTCCCGCCCCAATCCCTCCCTCATTTCACCCCCCCCCCCCCCCCCAGCGAGCTCAACCCCTATAGTAGACACTGGAGAATCCCCGCTCTGTCGTGGATGCTCTTAGGGACCCTCGGAAGGGAAAGGGGGGGGGGGGTGTTAAATGTGGGGGGCCGGTGGCTCAAATCTATTCGTCTTCTGAGGTGGGGGCAGATGGAGTCCTTGGGGGCGCCAAGGAGGTGGCCGAGATGCTCGAGAAGTTGCCCGAAGGGATGCCCAAGTTGCCCAAGTTGGTTGTTGGCCAAGGAGTTGCCCAAGTTGCCCAAGGAGTTGCCCAAGGAGTTGCCCAAGTTGCCCAAGGAGTTGCCCAAGAACATGCCCAAGGAGGTGCCCAAGGAGGTGCCCAAGTTGCCCAAGGAGTTGCCCAAGTTGCCCAAGTTGGTTGTTGGCCAAGGAGTTGCCCAAGTTGCCCAAGAAGTTGCCCAAGGAGTTGCCCAAGGTGCCCAAGGAGTTGCCCAAGGAGGTTGTTGGCAAAGGAGTTGCCCAAGTTGCCCAAGGAGTTGCCCAAGGAGTTGCCCAAGTTGCCCAAGGAGCGCCCAAGGAGGTTGTTGGCAAAGGAGTTGCCCAAGTTGCCCAAGGAGTTGCCCAAGGTGCCCAAGGAGTTGCCCAAGAACATGCCCAAGGAGGTGCCCAAGGAGGTGCCCAAGTTGCCCGAGTTGGTTGTTGGCCAAGGAGTTGCCCAAGTTGCCCAAGAAGTTGCCCAAGGAGTTGCCCAAGTTGCCCAAGGAGGCGCCCAAGGAGGTTGTTGGCAAAGGAGTTGCCCAAGTTGCCCAAGGAGTTGCCCAAGTTGCCCAAGGAGTTGCCCAAGAACATGCCCAAGGAGGTGCCCAAGGAGGTGCCCAAGTTGCCCAAGTTGGTTGTTGGCAAAGGAGTTGCCCAAGTTGCCCAAGAAGTTACCCAAGGAGTTGCCCAAGGTGCCCAAGGAGGCGCCCAAGGAGGTTGTTGGCAAAGGAGTTGCCCAAGTTGCCCAAGGAGTTGCCCAAGGAGTTGCCCAAGTTGCCCAAGGAGTTGCCCAAGAACATGCCCAAGGAGGTGCCCAAGTTGCCCAAGTTGGTTGTTGGCCAAGGAGTTGCCCAAGTTGCCCAAGAAGTTGCCCAAGGAGTTGCCGAAGGAGGCGCCCAAGGAGGTTGTTGGCCAAGGAGTTGCCCAAGTTGCCCAAGGAGTTGCCCAAGTTGCCCAAGGAGTTGCCCAAGGAGATGGCCAAGTTGGTTGATGCCCAAGGAGGTGCCCAAGGAGAGGCCCAAGACGCCCAAGTAGATGCCAAAGGAGAGGCCCAAAGAGATGCCCGAGATGCCCAAGAGGTTGCCCAAAGAGATGCCCAAGTTGCCCAAGAAGGTGCCCAAGATGTCCAAGGAGTTGCCCAACAAGTTGCCCAAGGAGACGCCCAAGTTGGTTGTTATCCAAGGAGATGCAAAAGGAGTTGCCCAAGTTTGTTGCCCAAGAAGGTGCCCAAATTGCCCAAGGAAGTGCCCAAGGAGTTGCCCAAAGAGTTGCCCGAGGCGCTGCCCACATCCCAAGAAAACTGGCAGTGATGCACGGTGGGGGTGTCCCTCTGTCCTGGCCACACCCACAGAGGGGGGACCCCTAAAAGCTTGAGGGTGTGTGGGGGGATGCCCTTGGGGCAGATCCTCCAGGGCCCAACGAAGGCCGGAGATCCTCCTTGGAGACCTTCCAGGACCCAACGAAGGCCGGAGATCCTCCTTGGAGACCTTCCAGGACCCAACGAAGGCCGAAGATCCTCCTTGGAGACCCTCCAGGGCCCAACGAAGGCCGGAGATCCACCTTGGAGACCCTCCAGGACCCAACGAAGGCAGAAGATCCTCCTTGGAGACCCTCCAGGCCCCAACGAAGGCCGAAGATCCTCCTTGGAGACCCTCCAGGACCCAACGAAGGCAGAAGATCCTCCTTGGAGACCCTCCAGGCCCCAACGAAGGCAGAAGATCCTCCTTGGAGACCTTCCAGGACCCAACGAAGGCAGAAGATCCTCCTTGGAGACCCTCCAGGGCCCAACGAAGGCAGAAGATCCTCCTTGGAGACCCTCCAGGACCCAACGAAGGCCGAAGATCCTCCTTGGAGACCCTCCAGGACCCAACGAAGGCCGAAGATCCTCCTTGGAGACCCTCCAGGGCCCAACGAAGGCCGGAGATCCTCCTTGGAGACCCTCCAGGACCCAACGAAGGCCGAAGATCCTCCTTGGAGACCCTCCAGGACCCAACGAAGGCCGAAGATCCTCCTTGGAGACCCTCCAGGGCCCAACGAAGGCCGAAGATCCTCCTTGGAGACCCTCCAGGACCCAACGAAGGCAGAAGATCCTCCTTGGAGACCCTCCAGGACCCAACGAAGGCAGAAGATCCTCCTTGGAGACCCTCCAGGACCCAACGAAGGCCGAAGATCCTCCTTGGAGACCCTTCAGGGCCCAACGAAGGCCGAAGATCCTCCTTGGAGACCCTCCAGGCCCCAACGAAGGCAGAAGATCCTCCTTGGAGACCCTCCAGGGCCCAACGAAGGCCGAAGATCCTCCTTGGAGACCCTCCAGGGCCCAACGAAGGCAGAAGATCCTCCTTGGAGACCCTCCAGGACCCAACGAAGGCCGAAGATCCTCCTTGGAGACCCTCCAGGACCCAACGAAGGCAGAAGATCCTCCTTGGAGACCCTCCAGGACCCAACGAAGGCAGAAGATCCTCCTTGGAGACCTTCCAGGACCCAACGAAGGCCGAAGATCCTCCTTGGAGACCCTCCAGGGCCCAACGAAGGCCGAAGATCCTCCTTGGAGACCCTCCAGGACCCAACGAAGGCAGAAGATCCTCCTTGGAGACCCTCCAGGACCCAACGAAGGCCCAAGATCCTCCTTGGAGACCCTTCAGGGCCCAACGAAGGCAGAGGATCCTCCTTGGAGACCCTCCAGGACCCAACGAAGGCCGAAGATCCTCCTTGGAGACCCTCCAGGACCCAACGAAGGCAGAAGAGTTTTGGGTGTTTGGGGTTGGGTTTATCTGGGTCAACATCAGCATGGGACAATGGGGGACACGGGGGATTCTGGGGGTGCTTGTGGGGGACACACCCACCCCACAGATGTTGGAGGACACACACAGCCCCAACCTTCCGCCTCCCACCAGGTGACCCACCACCCCACCCCAAACCACAAACCGGTGCTGGTTGAGCTTCCCCAGGTTGGGTGTGTGTGTGTGTGGGGTGTGGTTATTTTTGGACACCCCCCCCCCCCAAAATGACCCCCAAACCTCCTGTTTTCCACACGGTCAGAGATGGGACTCGCAGGTCCTCCAAGGAGAAGCAGCACCCGCCATTTTTTTTTTTATTTTTTTTTTTTTCACTAAATCTATTTTTATTCACAATACAAACACAGCTCCTGCTCGGGAAGAGACGGCCGCCACCCCAAAACCACCAGAAAACTCCCCAAATTTATGTCCTGCTCCCACCCTTGAGCTTCACCCCAAGAGTTCACCCTCTCCTCAACTGGCAAGAACCTTCTGGTGACGCTCCCCATCATCTCCCGGGGGGGTTGGTTTTGTTTTTTTTCTCTCCAACCACGGGTGGTTCTCCCTCCTCCCCAACGTGGTTCCCGCCACGAGGTCCCTTTGGCACGGTGGTGAACCAAACAACCCAAAAAGAGCCATGACCACGCCCCTCTCCTTGACATCTTGGGGACAACCTTGTCCCAACTTGGGTCCCCAACACCCTTCACCTCACCCCAACACGTCGGGGCTTCCTCCGACCGCTGAATAAATACAATAAATACATTAAATAAACCACTCGACGCCGGCGGACGAACAGCCGGCACGTGGCTGGGGGGTGGACGCCCGGGCTTGTTCCTCAACAACAAAGCCACAAAATTGGGATTTTTTTTCTTTTTTTTCCCGATTATTTTTTTTTTTTCACCCCCCTAAACGGTGTCGTTCATGAGACGGCGGCGGCTGGGAGGGCTCCACCTTTGGGTGCTGGTCAAGGCGTGGGTGAGGGTGGGATGGTCAAGGGTTGAATCCCCCCCGCCCCGTCCTCCCCTTTAAGATATTTTGGGGTGTCTTTGAGTTTGGTGAGGAGCTGGTGGGTCCCCCAACTCCTTCTCCCCCCTCCCCAGCCGCTCGGCACCGTCTCCCCCAACACCCACCGAGGTGGTTTCTCCCGGCCTACGCGTGGAGGAGGAGGAGGAGGAGGGCGGTTGGGGTGTCCCTGATGTCTGTCAGCAGGGTTAGGGCCGTTTGTTGGTTTTTTTTTTTGGAGGAGACCACCCCCCGCCCCGTTCAATTCCCACTCCCAGCCCCATTTTCATCATCCTCCCCGCTATCTACCCTACCGTCCTACTCTACCCTACAAAAAAAAAAAAAACCCAAACCTACATCCTCAGGGCTGGGGGTTGGTGCCACCAGGGGACATCAATCACCGCTTTGGGAGCACCCCAAGCTCTCCCCATTCCCCACCCCACTCCCCCCCCACCCCATTTTTAACGCGGCGTGAGCTCATCCGTCGGCTTCTCCTCCTCCTCGCCGTGGCTCCTCAGATGCCGATGAAGATGAGAACTGACGCCGAAACGCCGACCGCACTGCGGGCAAGGGAAGGGCTTCTCCCCGGCGTGAGCCCGTCGGTGCTTGGCCAAGGCCGACCCATCAGCAAAGGCCTTGCCACAATCGGGACAAGCGTGCCGGGGCCCGGCGTGAGCCCGTTGATGCTTATGGAAGTGGAGGGTGCTGTTAAAACTCTTCCCGCAGTCGGCGCAGACGTGGGGTTGCCCCCCGGCGTGGGTACGTTGATGGCGGTAGAGGTGGGACGTCCGGCTGAAACGTTTCCCGCAGTCCCCGCACTGGTAGGGTCGTTCGCCGGTGTGGATCCGTTGGTGTCTTTCCCAATGAGAACTCCAAGAAAAACTCTTGCCGCAATCACCGCAACGATACGGTTTCTCCCCGCCGCCGTGAAGGCTCCGTCGGTGCCGGGCGTATTGAGCTCGGGCGCCGAAAGCTTTCCCACACTCTTCGCAACGAAAAGGCCCATCGCCAAGATGAAGACGTTGATGTTTGACCAACGCCGGCCCGTCGCCGAAACTTTTCCGGCACAGGGTGCACTTGTAAGGTCGTTGCCCGGTGTGGGTACGTTGATGACGGTCAAAATGGAGGATGCTGCCAAAACTCCGCCCGCAGTAGGTGCAGATGTAAGAACGGCCGCCGGCGTGGGTGCGTTGGTGCCGGTAGAGGTGGGAACTCCGACTGAAACGTTTCCCGCACTCGGGGCACTGGTAGGGCTTCTCCCCGGTATGAACGCGTTGATGTCGATCAAAATGTGAACTCCAACTAAAACTCTTCCCGCAGTGACCGCACTGGAAGGGCAAACGCCCCGTGTGTAACCGTTGGTGGGTCACCAGCTCCTTGTTCCGCCGAAAACTCTTCCCGCACTCTTCGCATTTATAGGGCAAACCCCGAGGACGAGCCGGGGGGGCCGGCGGCCCCGGTCGTTCCGTCCCGTGAGCCCGTTGGTGCCGTAGAGGTTGGAGCTGACGTTGAAACTCTTCCCGCAGTGGAGGCAGAGGAAAGGTTTCTCGCCCGTGTGCGTCCGACGGTGTTTGCTGAAGTGGGAGCTGCAGCTGAATTTCTTCCCGCACTCCCCGCACTCGTAATTTTTTGCAACATGATGATGCTCTTGAAATTGGAAAAACCGCCGGGGCCCGGCCCGGTGACGCTTCCCGACGCCGTTTTCTCGCCGGGACGATTCCCCGCGGCCCCGCCCGGGTCCAGCTGCTGCACCACGGTCCAACGCAGAGTCTCCCGGGCCGGGCTCCGCTCGCCCTCAGAACCTTCCTCGGGGGGGGCAACGGGGGGCCGCATCCACTTCGATGATTTCGGGGTCACCTGGTGGACAAGGCGGGGACGGTTTGGTGTCACTCGGTGCGCCTGAGAGAGAGTAACGGGGGTGGGGGGTCAGTATCGGGGGGATAATGGGGGTCCCAGCACCCCCAGAACCTTCCTCGGGGGGGGGCAACGGGGGGCCGCATCCACTTCGATGACTTTGGGGTCACCTGGTGGCAGGGGGGACAGTTTGGTGTCACTTGGTGCCCCTGAGAGAGAGTAACGGGGGTGGGGGGTCAGTATCGGGGGGATAATGGGGGTCCCAGCACCCCCAAAACTTTGAGCACCCTCAGAATCATCTTGGGGGGGGGCAGCGGGGGGGCCGCATCCAGTTTGATGACTTTGGGGTCACCTGGTGGCGGGGGGGGACAGTTTGGTGTCACTCGGTGCGCCTGAGAGAGAGTAACGGGGGTGGGGGGTCAGTATCGGGGGGATAATGGGGGTCCCAGCACCCCCAAAACTTTGAGCACCCTCAGAATCATCTTGGGGGGGGGCAGCGGGGGGGCCGCATCCAGTTTGATGACTTTGGGGTCACCTGGTGGCGGGGGGGACAGTTTGGTGTCACTCGGTGCCCCTGAGAGAGAGTAACAGGGGTGGGGGGTCAGTATCGGGGGGATAATGGGGGTCCCAGCACCCCCAAAACTTTGAGCACCCTCAGAATCATCTTGGGGGGGGGCAGCGGGGGGGGGCCGCATCCAGCTTGATGATTTCGGGGTCACCCGGTGCTGGGGGGGGGGGACAGTTTGGTGTCATTGTGACGAGGGGGGGGGGGGATGAGGGTCAGTACGGGGGGGCTAATGGGGGTCCCAAGGGGGTTGGGCTGCTGAACCCCCATAATTTTGGAGCTTCTCGGCACGTCCTCGGTGTAACGTTTAGGTGGGGGGGGGCACACACCGGGGGGATATTGCGGGGGGGGGGTGTCCTCGACACTTACTCTGCATCCCTGGGGGGTCGTAGGCCTCGTCCTCCCCGTCCCCCCCAAAAATCACCGTCTGCTCCGGCTCCGCAGCCCCCCAGGGCTCCATCGCCCCCTTCCCGCTGTCCCGGGGACCCTGGAAAGGCGAGAAAAAAACGTCACCCCCCGCTCCCCCCCCCAAAAAAAC